>NW_027211808.1:7749806-8049806 GCF_036971445.1 Narcine bancroftii
GGAAGAGGAGCTGCAACATTATCTGGAGGAGGGAAGATTGTCAGCTTTTATTAGTTGCAGCCAAAGTAGAAGGTACTCCTACAACTTTAAAATTACCTTCACCTTATAAATTTCCCAGTACAATAAGCTCTACACCTGCTTCTGGTGTGATGGTAATGTTAGAAACAATAACTAGGCAGAATGAAAGTTTAAAGGATTATATGTCCATCAATTTTCAAAATATTGATCAACAACTTGCTGATAGTAGACAAAATTACTAACATGTCTGGTTAGATTGCTTCTATGAAGGCAGATGTCAATAAATGTCAATGAAAAGATATGGATTTAGTTTAACAGATTTATGTTTTAGATGCAGTTTATAATTTTTTTAAATGTATTTGTTTTTTTTATGTAATTTGAAAATATTAAATAAAATTTACAAAAAAAGGTTTATTTCAGAATTACACCATCTTCTGATTTTATTTTCAATCTAATATTATTTTCAGACACACCAACATAAATGATTAAGATGTTTTTTTTAAATTTGACCAATACTTCAAACGATCGATCCTGCTGAATTTTGTTGGATTTTATTGATGTCAGTGATTGTACTTCAATTTCTCCAACCAAAAGTATCCAGTGTCGTTTTAAACCCCTACCATCTGCTCTGGTTATTAACCTCCTTGGTGACATCATTACTACAGTATTACCAGGAAATCATTTGCAGAATATTACTAAGCAGCCTATATATTATAACGGATTACATGGTATTGTCCCTTTACTTAACAAAGGTCTGACATTAATTTCTCAGAAACCCAAATGGTAAACAGGTATTAGATTACATCAAGCAAATATTCTTTTTTGCTTCTTATCAAAAATTATAGATTTGTCGAGAGAGAGAGAAGAAAATTAATAATGGTTCTAGATCACTCCCCAACTGATAGAACCCAATAAAGTGAGTTGACATTATCACTATTATTTTTCAAAACTCCCCTTTAGCAAGTACCTGATGTGTTTTTAATAGCATGTGAACATGTCCAGGGAGCATAGCCTTCAAATATGCTACAAATCACATCTGTTTTTCTTCAAACAGGTTTAACTGAGTCTAAGCATTTACACAGAGATAACCTTTCAACCCAACTCGTCCAAGAAGAGTTGGATTGTATTTTGACTCTGATAAAAGAAGCAATGCGCAGGGTATAGATTTCAACAATAAGGCAAAAGCACAGGGCATGATTATATTTTTAAACCTAAGGATTTAGTACATGGCATTATTATATTTGCTGGATTATTGTTTGAAACATGGTAAAACATCTTCCTGGCTTCTGGCTCCGTATTCAGAGGCTACGCCATGAAGTGAATTATGTTTTATTCATGACCCTTTGAAAGTTTTTGTCATTTTTTCTAAAGCACTTCTCTAAGGCATAAATTTGAAGCGAAAGCTCACCGTGTCTACATCAGCCCTTTTATCAGCATTAACAATGATTCATTTCCTGGATACCAGCTGTCTTGGTTTCTATTCATAACATCTCATGTTTTGCACCTGTAAGGTCACCATCAAAGGTTCATGATGCGTGATGACATTATGTAGTTCTACAGTTCCAACCGCCTGCCAAATGCTTAACAACTGGCACATGGCTCGGAGTTCAGAACAAATCCGTCAAATTTTAAGCAATAACACCTACTATTTGCCACTATCGAACCCCTTGTTTTTCACAGGACTTTTGTTTATCTTAGAATTCTTTTAGTGAGAACATAATTTATTTTTATTGGCTCAAACATATTAGAATCGAATTGACTTAAGTTGGTCATTAATGCCACTCACCAGATTTATATACAGCAATGAAACAGAGAAAGAAATGAATGCAGAATTATTCTAACACCTTTCCAAAATGTAAACAGAAAAACGCAGATAATTCTTTTGATCACCATTTGTCCACAGAATTTATTTAAGTTGTATATACTTTAATACAAATGAGTTATTATTATTATTCACTTAAGCAATGTGTGTATGTGTATGTATCTGTATGTGTGTGTGTTTGTGTGTGTGTGTGTGTGTGTGTGTGTGTGTGTGTGTGTGTGTGTGTGTGTGTGTGTGTATGTGTGTGTGTGTGTGTGTGTGTGTGTGTGTGTGTGTGTGTGTGTGTGTGTGTGTGTGTGAGACTGTGTGTCTGTGTGATTGTGTGTATGTGTGAGTGTGCTTGTGACCTGTTGGATAGAATGAACAGCAGTAAGTAACTTCTATATGCATGTTGGCATCCAATAATATCAATAATCCAATTCAGCTGCAATGTTTAAATGTGCATGTTTGGCAAATAAACTCAGAAAAAGTAAATTACATTTACTAAAGAAGTGAAGAGAGTGGAGCTGCCACCAAGCTGCCTTTCAAATAGGAAAATTAGATGTTTCTCAAAGTCATCAGAGGTGTTTTCCTTCTTCTAACAACGTGGCTTTCCTTTTACCACCATCAACTCACCCATCACCACAATATCCTCCATTACCTGCACAGAGATGGATTAACCATTAGACTGAGTAGACTGAAGGCTAGGGGCTTCCCTAGCCTTTAGCCTACTCAATAAAGGGTAGTCTGGTCTCAGTTTATCATTTTGCACTTACTAGGCAGTGAAGAGAGTGACTGTGGGTCAGCATTGGTGTTGTGCCATTGATGGGGTGGTGGTTTCTGGGAGCAGTCAGCAGCAGCATGAAGATTCGCAGCGTATGCAAGGAGGGGGGCTGCAAAATATCGGTGTCTAGACTATCGGTAAGTGAACAACAGCAGAGGTGGCTTGAGCCACAGCAAGGAACAAGAGGTGTTGTGAGTAACCAACTCTGTGATGGGGAATGAAGGGTGGCCTGGCCAGTGGCAGGCTGAGATGAAGCAGGGGTAGCTAGGCCTGTGGTGGTGAGTAAGGGGTGTCAGGGGTAGCCCCAGACCATGGTGGGGAGTAAGAGGTAACCTGGACCTATGATGGGGCAAGGTCAAGGGCCCTGATAGTAGTTCATCCACCACTTCATCTGTCCTGGCCCCCTCCACTCCCACTCCCAAACATAACAAGGAGAGGGTTTCCTTTGCCCTCACCTTCCACCCCACCAGCCTCCATGTCAAACATATACTCCACTATTTCTGACACCTCCTACATGATTCTCTCCTTCCCTCTCTGCCTTCTACATGGATTGCTCCCTCTTTGAGTCCCTCATCCACTCCTCCCTCCCCACCCATTGTCCCGTGTCCACAGGAGATGCTTCACCTGCACCCTTCCAGCCCCCAAAGCAGTCCTTCCAAGTGAAGCAATATTTCACATGAATCTGCAGGTGTCATCTACTGCATTCTGTGCTCACACTGTGATCTCCTCTACATAGGTGAGATGGGGCACACACTTGGAGATCACTTTTTTGAGCACAGGCTCTGTCCTGCATAATAGCGTGGATTTCCCAGTGGATACCAACTTCAATTCCCCATCTATTCCCTTGATGACATGGTCTAATGCATTTCCAGATGAGACCTCTGGCAAATGGAAGGAACACCTCATCTTCTGTCAGGGCATTGACTTCTCTGGTTTCCAATAATTCTGCCCCCCCCCCCAACTACTACACACACACACACACACACACACACACACACACACACACACACACACACACACACACACACACACACACACACAAACACATCTTCATCCCCTGTCTAATTTCCTCTATTTTTTTCTCTCTCTCCTTTTCCCTGTCTCCTTCACAAAGCTAAAATAAATTCTCTCCTCTCTTTTTACCATATCAAATTAACACCCTTTGTTGATCCACATTCCTCCCCCTCCCATTCTTCCATCTTTCTCAGTCTTTCTTGAGACCCCTGACTGCTTTTTGTTTATACCTTCAAGAAGGGCTTAGGCCTGAAAAGTTGGTAATATATATTTACCTCCTATGGATGTTGCAAGATTGGCTGAGTTCCTCCAGCATTTACTGCCTGTGTTTATTAAAATTGCAGCGGCTACAGATTTCTATGTTTCACTTCTTTGTCAAATGAGAAAGCGGGAATTTAGATCTAACCATGCTCCACTATTCACGGCTGCTGAATAGGTTGCAACTGTCCACATAATTGTTGGAACTGCAGGGTTTCCAGCCATTAAAAGTTAATGCCCATCACCAGGTCAATAATAGAAGCAGCAAATTAAGCTTCACCACCCGTAAATGAGAGCAAAGGGAAATCGTTTTGATCTTGTGAGCAGCTCCACAGCATCAACACCACTAGGTAAGTGGATTATTTACCATTTGCACAGACACATGCATTCTTGTGCTGATGGGGAAATATGAGAAAAATCTGGAATATCTACTATGTAAAGGACATTAGTAAGAATCACTTACATCATTTCTGAAAGTTCTTGTTGAAGTCATTCGCTTTTTTAAAGGTAATTTTATCTTCTCATATGTGACCAGTGTTCAAATCTTAGGAGAGAAAAAAATCTGGGAGTTGAAATACAGTGTAAATACTTCATCAGAAATGTAATAACATTAACCTAAAGTTAAAGAGCAAACCACAAGATCTCAATTCCATGCGTCCTCCTGGAAACTGGATGACTGTTCCAGCTGCTTAAAATAATATTGTTACGGAGTCTAGACGACCCAAACGTCAACAGCAATAGATATGCACGACAACACAGGGTTACTTAATAATTAGTCATTTTAATTATAATTGAACAAGAAAACAGAATTAAACTTTAACTTATTACTATCAATTTACTTAACCTACCTAACCTACTTAAGTCCCCCTCTAATACTAAGCACAGGTGTGTGTAACGTATATTTAAGATTAGAAAAGTTATTTGGATCACAGTCCAATCTCACTGGTTGCAGACAATTCTTGTAGTTTACAGAAATTAGCATTAACAAAGTTCACCAGACTTTGGTGCTTAACATACAAATGTTACCACTCAGGAGGGTTTTTGTTGGTGTTCAGAGAGAGATTTCTTTTCTATGACATCAGCAACTGATTCCTTCTCAATCACTCTTGCTGACGAAAGTTGCCACCTTCAGTATTTTCCAGATTATCCTCTTTCTTTCATTTCTCCTTTCAAATTGCCAGACTTCTCCTTTGACCAGGCAGTCTTCCAAAATTTGCCAGCTTGTCCCTCTGGAACTGATTTCTGTGACTCCTCTCTCTGTTTCACACCCTCCCTCTCTGAGATCAAAACTGTTCTAGCCTACCTGCAAAAATCACAAGCTCCCCAGGCAAGCTGCTGAATGTTGCTACTTTGATGCTCCTCTGCAAAAAGAATTATGCAAAATTCCTGCAAAAATTCTGTGTTGTAAAATGTGCGTGTAAGCTGCTTTAGCAATTCCTCTCGAATCACCTCTATATACTCTGTCGCAATATATATATTACAGGTGTGAGGAGGTACACCACCAGCCTACTGCAGGGGGCAACCTCTGTACCTGTAGGAGTGTAAGGAGACAGGACAACACCTGGCTGGCTGCCAATTAGTCAGCCTGAATGGGTGTCAATCACCCTCCGGGATATAAACCTGCGCCAGCCTCCCGAGGCTCCACTCAGAGTTACTGCAGCCACAGCCAGCTTGGTTCAGTGGAGGTTTTTGTGGATTAAAGCCTGATGTTCAGACTTCACCTTGTGTGTGTCTGATTCTGTCTAACAACGCACCACAATTTAATCCACAAAATTTTTCCACGGTTGTCATGGAAAACCTCCTGTGCGCAGGGAGCCTCAAGGTCGACCCATGCCACCCGGAAGCCCAGACATGCCTCAAGATCTGGCAACGCACGGTCGAGGCAATCATCGAGGCACACGAGGATGACCTCCTGGACTCTGATTAGAAAAAGTTGGTTCTACTCTGGTCAAACCTGGGTTCCCGAGCCTTCCAGTTAACCAAAGGCTGCACGACGACTAGAGCGCAATGGAACCTCTCGAGAACTTGTACAAGTCCCTCATGAATGTGGTCTGTGCAAGGTTACTCCTCAACACCCGAACCCAGCAACACAGGGAGATGAATGAGTCTTACTTGGGACACTTGCGAGAGTTGGCCCAATTGTGTCTGGCTGAACCCAGGGTAGGTATAGAGGAAGTCGAGAGGCTGATCCGGGCAACACTCAAGGGCCGTCCGGCAGAAGCTGCTGGAGGACAATATCTATGCCCTAACCTGGACTGTGGAAGTGGTCCAAACCCTGGAAGCAGCAGCCCTGCACGTCAAACCCTTCAATTCTGGTTTCCCCCAGGCTACCTCATGGCCCTCTCACACTGCAGCTGCAGCCCCAGACCGAGCTGGGGAGCAGAACGTCGCAGCAGCAGGCGCCTGGCACCCCTGTAAGTACTGTAGGTCCTGGTGCTGGTCAGATCGACAATCATGCCAAAACTGCCCAGCTAGGAACCAGTATTGTTCCCGATGCAGCAAAAAAGGCCACTTTGCAAAAGTGTGTCTCCCTAAACCTGCCGTCAGCTCAGCGGCCCTCTATGACCTCCCTACCTCCCCCGCGGACACCCCACATGCACGTGACGGATGGCGCCATTGTCCCTCTGATGACTTCCATCTTCCCCAACTTCGACCGCGCAACATCCAGCCCCACCAGCAATCATCACAGCGTGTGCCCCGAGGATCTGCACCAGCTCTCACCCTCGTCGCTCGCTGAGAAATACAGCGACGTCACTTCTGGCTCACAACGTGACATCACTTCTGGCTGATGTAATGACATTACTGTCGCCGGTCATGATGATGTCACTTCCCCCGGTGCAGAAGACAGTGGCTCCCCACATGCCGCTGCCATCTTGGGCCAGGTAGTGCCCGCCACGGAGGGCCCCTGATGATGTTGAGAATGACGTGATTAACACAGGCGATGACCAGGCCACCCGACTGACGCTCCCCATGCCTCAAGTGCCATCAACTGCCACACGCCACATCCAGCAACCGATAGCAATGTGGTCAACACTGGCGATGACCAAGCTGCCCTACTGATGCTCCGCACTCCTCTGGAGGACATCGGCTACCGCATGCTGCAGCTCATGACCGATGTCAAAGTGGTCAACACGGGCGATGACCAGACAACCTTATCTACGCTCCCCATCCCTCTGGATAGCAACGACCGACTCTGAGATGGTCCTGGCTGCCACTACGCTGACCAAGGACATTCCCCACGATCTCGGGCTTTTGATGATGGATGTTAGAGTCAACAGGCAGGTAACAAGGAGCCTGTTGGACAGTGGCAGCACCGAGAGCTTCGGTCACCCAAGTGTGGCACACTCCTTAAGGTTAAAGGTCCACCCCACCACCTGCTCGATCACCCTCGCCATCAAATATAAGAATGTTGGTACCTCGGGCACTGCTCAGCCGATATAATGGTGGGAGGGGAGACTTAGACAGGATTTAGGCTCCTGGTCATGCCCAAACTCTGTGCACCACTGCTCCTGGGCCTGGATTTCCAATGCCACCTGCTGAGTGTCACCCTTGCCTTCAGGGGGTCCCAACCTCCACTCCCATTGAAAGGCCAACCTGTGGCCTTTCCACACTGCGCATCACCCCACCGTCACTCTTCCCACATCTTGCCCTAGGCTGAGAGCCGATTGCCGCCAGAAGTAGGCACTATTATGCTGCAGAAAGGGCCTTCAAGGCAGAGGTACGGTGACTCCTGGCAGAAGGCATTATCGACCCCAGTAATAGCCCTTGGAGTGCCCAAGTCCTGGTGGTCAAAGGGGGAAGAAAGCTGAGGATGGTCGTGGATTACAACCAAACCATTAATCGGTACACCCAGCTGGATGCCTACCCCCTGCTGAAGATCCCGACATGGTTAATGAGATTGCCCGCTACCGGGTTTTCTCCACGATTGACCTGAAGTCAGCAAATCACCAAATACCTATCCTCCTGAAGGACAAGCCCTACACTGCCTTTTCCTCTGGGTTCCTTTTTGGGTCACGAATGGGGTCTCCGTCTTCCAGCTGAAGATGGATCGCATGGTAGACCACCATAAGCTAAAGGCGACATTCCCATATCTGGATAACATCACTATCTGCAGCCACGACCAGCAGGACCATGATGCTAACCTGGAAAAATACCTCCTGATGGCCGCAGAGCTGAATCTCATGCAATGCCTGCAACCTGTATGTGTTCTTCACCACTTGCCGTGCCATGCTGGGTAACATCGTGGCCTATGGAGTCGTCAGCCCAGCTCCAGAAATGATGCACCCATTAATGGAGTTACCTTTCCCTCCCATCCTAAAGGTCCTCCACAGGTGCCTGGGCCTGTTCTCTTATTACTTGCATTTTGTCCCTCATTTCTCAAACAAGGTCCGTCCACTGGTCAAGAGACTATTTTTCCCCTCCCACCTGAGGCGCAGGCAACCTTCACCCGCATCAGGCAAGAAACCGCGAATGCCACGATGCAGTCTGTGGATGAGGACTTCCCCTTTTCAATGATGGGAAGGTTTTTGCCCGTGTTGTCCTGGGCTGTAAGCACAAACTTTTGGAGGGCTTTAGGGTCAAAAGTATTGATGTCCGGGAGGAGTCATGTGATGGAGTAGTAGCCGGTCGGGAAAACCAGCCCTCGCTGAGAAAAAAGTTGGGAAAAACCAAAGCATAACAAAAAATATAAGAAATAGAAGATAAAGATACAGAGAAGAGAAAGAAGATGGCTTCCATAAAGGAGAAAGTAAAAACAACTGGAAAAAAACGTAGAAAATTCACCGGAGAAGAAAGAAGAAGACCTTGCCTGCACGAAGGATCAGGACTCTGTGTGACCCCGGTGGCTGCCGAATCATTTCAACCTGTAAATATTGTGTGTACATAGTTGGTGTGATTCCTTGTTACTGCCCCCTGCCCCCCCCCCGGTACAAATTTACAGAAGGGGGTGAATGTGGTGGTTCACCACCAGCTTTCTGCAGGGGGAAACCTCTGTACCTGCAGGAGTGTAAGGGGACAGGACAACACCTGGCCGGCTGCCAATCAGTCGGCCTGAATGGATCAAGTCCCACCTGGTTGAGTGTCGGTCACCCTCCGGGGTATAAATCATTGAGTTGCTGCAGCCACAGATCAATGAAATAAAATTTGAAAAAAAAATGCATTCAGCATATATGATATGTGGGGGGGGGGGGGGGGGCGGTGAAGGAGGGAGGGAAGGGAGGGGGGAAAAGGGGTGAAAATGACACTCTGTACATTCTGTATTTTTGTCAGTATGGTTCATAGTGTGACAATTTGTTTTTCAAAAATTAAAAAATTGCAAGTTAAAAATGTTCAGCTGGGATTCTTGCCCTCTTTTCCTCTCCTTTGCCTCATAATGACATTTAGAAAACCTGAGAATATATTATATTTAATTTAAATTGCACATTTGTGAGTTTGTTTGTTGTGTTACGAGCCCAAAAGCCCCCAAACCCAGGAATTATAGATATCCACCACAACAAATGGTTACTTAAACCAAAGTTGTTTTTAATTATCTTTAAAAATGAAAACAGAATCAAACTTTAACTTATAACTATTAACTCAATTACCCAACTTAATCTCCTTCTAATTCTAAGTGCATATCTATGTACTGTGTGTGTAAATATTAGAAAGTTCTTTGGTTCACGTTTAATCTCACCTCTCATTCTCTGGTTGCAGGCAATTCTTATACTGTGCGAAGAATTTAACATGTATAAAATTCACCAGGCTTTGTTGCTCGAAAGGTCATTGTTTACCATTCAGGAAGGTTCTCGTAAGTTTGTAGTGATAGAGATATGTGTTGTTTCAGGATTTCCACAATGGAGGTATTACCATTAGTCACCTCAATTTCTTGCTGATGAAACTTTCCCCATCACAATTCTCCAGATGATAACCTCTTTATTTCAGGCTATCACAGAGTTCCTTTATGTTCCACTTATTCCAAATGAAATATCAGCCATCCACCACTCTGGAGCTTTTGTTTCAGTTCCAACAAGCTTCACCTGGCTGACACTATTTCATCTGTGTGTGTCTCTCTCTCTTCATCTGAGATTCCAACTTCCAGCAGCATGTCCTTCTCTCTCTCAGTTGCAAAGCCCCCTCCTTCTCCAGAAAACAGTCTTCTGCTCCCAGCAGTTTTAGGTAAACAAACCTCTTAATGACCTCTGAGTGAGCACTTTGCAGAGAGGTCAAAAGCCTAACTCTGGTTGTTCTTCCAAGATAATGGTCTACTCATTTCATGACATCATTTCAATTAGCACCTGTTTGTGAAATGTGCATAGCATTCTCCAGAGTTTCAGCAGTCACTGAATATAAATTCTTTAATATTTCAAGTAAGATCTGTTTTAAAGTGTGTTAATGTATGTAACCTACTCTAATTTTACCAAATTATCTCCAAAAACATCTTCAAATATTCCATCACAGTTATACATTTCTGCTCAGGGAAATTTTATATTTATACATTTAATATATTAACCTTTGCCTTTTAACATTTTATTGATTTTACTTCTCTGGAGAGTCGATCCATTTACAGAACATTTAAGTCCGATTGGGTTTAATTTATATGTACATATGTATTTTAATTTAAATTATATATTTATAATTGCTCATTAACTGCAATTCATTATCTGGTCCCCTTCCTTTGATGTATTCCATGATCTGGAGATAGCTATAATATATTAAAAGGAGTCCATGTGCTTCTTAAAAGTGAAACTAATGATTTCCTATTGACCCTCTGTGGGGTAAGCTCTGTTTCACTTTAAAGTAAGAACATTTATTGACAGAATTTTAATCTGTTGCAAAAATACCGTTGAGATAAAATACATTCTCTAAAAAAAATCTGAATTCCGATTTTTCCTTGGCGCGGATTTTGGTGTGCATCTTTAATATTGAATAATGCAGTGTGATTAACAGGCGGTATGACATCTTTCATTTTTTTTAAAATCACTATTCACAGCATATAACTCAACTTAATTTATCAATGTGCCCAATTGAAGCGTGTTTGTTTGAAGATGAAATATGTACCCTTATTTCTTATGATTTTATTTTCTTATGAAAAAAAACATTCACCAGCTATTGATGGAATTTAGACACTGTAGGATATTAAAATTGAGTTATAATTTTGAATGATGTAGATCTACCGGATTTGTGGTTAGATGCTTGTATTTATGGGATATGGTTACTGGGATATGTTTATGAAATATCAAATGCTTACTCTATTGGAGATCATAACACTGAGATATTCATTCGATTCCCCTCCAACAAAGGATAAAGTTACAAAGACCCCAAACCTGCCCACTGCGACCTCGATTCATCTGTTTCTACTCCCCAATGTCTCATAGTAGCAAGAGGATTAACTGAAAAGCAGGAGCCTGGTGTGGTAATATAAGGCATAGGAATCCATTCCCCATCAGAGTTGTAATCAGAGGTTTTCAATTCTAAAACGTCCTGTCAATTATTCAAAATATCTCTAATAAGGGAACAATCTCACTCCAACAGAGTTCAAATCGCCTTTCCTACCTTTCTGCCGTCTGTTTTCCAGCACTATCAATCCATGGAGTTTATGTAGAATTGTTCTTGCAAATGAAGAAATTCAATCTCTTCATTGAATTCCTTAAATTATTACACAATAGTGTACAAAATACCTTGTTACGTCGAGGATTTGAACTTGAATGGTCAATTATTTACCAGGCATTGGTTTTATGATGTTATTTTTGGTATGATACTGTCTGATGTATTGGCCAGGGCAGTGCAGGCACATTTCTCCATTCAAGGAGTGCAGGAAGATCACTTCTTGGAGGCGAGTGTCTGCTTATGCAAGTATATGTGCAAATACTTGACATGGGAGAAGTGGGCTCTTTGGAGAGATGAGGAGCAGTTTCACCACAAACTTTACAGGCAATTCTTGGTAATGGATGCAGACAATTCAAAGGATTTGCTTTACTTATTCAAAATGTAAATGTTATTTTCAAATAGAAATTAAAACCAATTATAGCTGTTCAAAAAAAATAACTATGATTCAAACAAACATCTTAAAAAATAAATTATCTATTGTAAAGGGGATTAATGAGATTTGTATCAATAACATTTTTGGTATTTCATAATTTATCTTTTTTTTCCAAGTGTATTCTTTTCCATAATTTAAGTATGTGATGTAATACTGATGAATTGTTGTATTGCATCAGTTTTTCATTCCATTTATAAAGTATATTTTCTCCCTATTTGTCCAATTCTATCTTAGTCCAGTTTGGTTTTCTCCTCTCTGATTAAAATCTAATAAATACCTTAACTGTGCTGCCCTGTAGTAATTTTTGAAGTTTGGTAGCTGTAAACCCACCCCCCCCACCCCATTTTTTGTATCTCCATGTTAATTTTTCTAGTGCTCTTCTTGATTTTTTACCCTTCCATAAATTTTTTTTTACTATCTTCTTCAGTTTACAAATTATTTTTCTGTCCGGGGAATTGGAAAAGTTTGGAATAGATATTTCACTCATGTGAACACATTTCATCTTTTTTTATAATTTTTAAAAAAATGTTCACACTATGAGCCATATTAATCAAAATACACACAAACATTTCCCTCTTGAATATACACAGTGGTATTTTCTCCCCTTTCCCCCCTCCCTGCCTTCAATTCTTCCCACCCCCTCCAAACCCATTAAATATTCAACATGTACAATACAATAAACCCATTAAAACAATGTCATCACACAATTAAAATAAACAAGACAATTGTGTCATCTACTTTTACACACTGGATCAGATCATTTCGTCTTCTTCTCATTCTATCATTTTAGGGGTTGAAGGTCCGCGGTAAGCCATCTCTGTTGTGTTCCATGTACGGTTCCCAAATTTGTTCAAGTAATGTGACTTTATTTTTTAAATTATATGTTATTTTTTTCCAGTGGAATACATTTATTCATTTCTATGTACCATTGTTGTACTCCCAAGCTCTCTTCTGATTTCCAAGTTGACATTATTCATTTTTTTGCTACAGCTAAAGATATCATCATAATTCTTTTTTGAGCTTCATCCAGTTTCAGGGCTAATTCTTTTCTTATATTACTTAGAAGAAAGATCCCAGGATCTTTGATATGTTGCTTTTTGTGATTTTATTTAATACCTGATTTAAATCTTCCCAAAACTTTTCACTTTCTCACTTGCCCAAATTGCATGTACAGTTGTTCCCATTTCCTTCAAAGTATTACAGAGGTTCAAAATGTTTATATGCAAATGACATTGTAGTATACTTAACAGAATCAGATAGAAAACTTCTATCTGATAATGTTGGATCCCATTATTTTAACTTTTGGGGCATGATATATAGCCTGTGTAATCAATGATATTGTATGATGTGTAACCTCATATTTATTATTATTTTATAGTTCCAGAGCATAACTTTTCCCATATTTCATTTTTTATCTTTATGTTTAAAACTTTTTCCCACATTTGTTTGGGTTTATAGCTTATTCATAATTTTCTTTCTCTTGCAGCTTGTTTATTATAAATCATTTTTATTATCATTGTTTCTGTAATCATATATTCAAAGCTGCTTCCTTCTGGGAATCTCAGTCTGCTTCCCAATTTGTCCTTTATGTAGGTTTTCAGTTGGTGGTATGCAAACATTGTACCATCAGTTATTCCATATTTGTACTTCATTTGTTCAAATGATAATAAATTATTTCCCAAAAAAACAATTTTCTATTCTTTTAATTCCTTTTCTCTCATATTCTCTAAAGGAAAGGTTATCAATTATGAAAGGGTTTAGCTGATTTTGCATTAATAATAATTTTGGTAGTTGGTAATTTGTTTTTTCCTTTCTACGCAAATCTTCTTCCATATGTTGAGTAAATGGTGCAGTACTGGTGAACTTCTATATTGCACCAGTTCTTCATCCCACTTATAAAGTATATGTTATGGCACCTTCTCCCCTATTTTATCTAGCTCTATCTTAGTCCAATTTGGTTTTTCCCTTGTTTGATAAAAATCTGATAGATAGCTTAATTGTGCTGCTCTATAATAATTTTTAAAGTTTGGTAGCTGCAAACCATCTTGTTTGTACCATTCTGTAAATTTATCTAGCGCTATCCTCGGTTTCCCATTTTTCATAAGAATTTCCTTATTATTCTCTTTAGTTCATTGAATACTTTCTCTGTTAAGGGAATTGGTAACAATTGAAATAGGTATTGTATCCTTGGGAAGATATTCATTTTAATGCAATTTACCCTCCCTATCAGTGTCAGTGACAATTCTTTTGAATGTTCTAAGTCATCCTGTAATTTCTTCATTAATGGTTGATAATTTAATTTGTATAGGTGTCCTAAATTATTATCTAATCTAATATCTATGCATCAAACTGATTCTGTTTGCCATTTAAATGGTGATTCCTTTTTAAACTCTGTGTAATCTGCATTATTTATTGGCATCGCCTCACTTTTATTTGGGTTGATCTTGTACCCCAATGTTTCTCCATATGCCTTCAATTTCTTATGTAGTTGTTTTATTTATATTTCTGGTTCCATTAAGTATACTATGATGTAATTTGCAAATAAACATTTTATATTCTTCCTCCTTTATTTTCAACACTTTTATTTAATTTTCTGTTCTTATCAGTTCTGCTAATGGTTCTCCTGCCAAAGCAAACAGTGAGGGAGATAATGGATATCACTGCCTAGTTGACCTATTTAATTTAAATTGGTTTGATATATATATATCCATTTACTCTCACCTTTGCCAATGGTCCCTTATATAATGCTTTAATCCAATTAATATATTTTTCTGGTAGGTTGAACCTCTGTAATACTTTGAATAAATAATTCCATTCTTCCCTGTCAAAGGCTTTCTCTGTGTCTAAAGCAACAGCCACTGTTAGTATCTTATTTCCTTGAACTGCATGGATTAAGTTAATGAACATACAGACATTGACCATTGTTCATCTTTTCTTAATAAATCCAGTTGATTTAGTTTTACTATTTTTGGTACAGTGAGCCAATCTGTTTGCTAATAGTTTAGCTATTATCTTATATTCTGAGTTGAGTAGAGATAATGGTCTATACAATGCTGGTATTAATGGATCTTTCCCCATCTTTGGTATTACTGTAATTTTTGCTGTTTTGTGTTTCTTTTATCTGGTTCATTACTTCCACAAGAGGAGGAATTAATAACTCTTTAAATGTTTTATAGAATTCTATTGGGAATCCATCCTCTCCTGTCATTTTATTGTTCGGTACCTTTTTCAATATATCCTGTATTCCTTCTATTTCAAATGCTTTGATCAATTTGTTTTGCTCCTCTTCTTGCAATTTTGGTAGTTCAGTTTTAGCTAGAAACTCATCTATTTTGTCTTCTTTCCCTTCATTCTCAGTTCGATATAATTGCTCATAGAATTCCTTGAAGTTTTCATTGATCTCCGTTGGGTTATATGTAATTTGTTTGTCATTTTTCCTTGATGCCAAGCTAGTATTTTGTGTGTTTTTCTCCTAGCTCATAATACTTCTGCTTTGTCTTCATAATGTTCTTCTCCACCTTGTATGTTTGTAGTGTATTTTATTTTTTTGTCGGCCAATTTTCTTCTTTTTGTTGTATCTTCTCTTGTTGCTCATTCTTTTTTTGTACTTGCTATTTCCTTTTCTAGCTGTTCTATTTCTCGATTGTAGAGCTTTCTTTATCTTAGTTACATAACTTACTATCTGCCCTCTGATGAAAGCTTTCATTGCATCCCATAGTATAAATTTATCTTTCACTGATTCCATATTTATTTCAAAGTACATTTTAATTTGGCTTGCAATGAATGCTCTAAAATCTTGTCTTTTAAGCAGCATGGAGTTTATTCTCCATCTATATGTTCTCGGTGGGATGTCCTCCAGTTCTATTGCTAATAATAGGGGTGAATGAACAGAAAACAATCTAGCTTTATATTCCGTTTTTCTAACTCTCCCTTAGATGTGGGCTGACAACAGCAACACGTCTATCCTTGAGTATGTTTTATGTCTACTCGAATAATATGAGTATTCCTTCTCCTTTGGGTATTGCCTCCTCCATATATATATAAAAGTTGCATTTCCTGCATTGATTTAAACATACATTTGGCTACTTTGTTCTTTTTTGCTAGTCTTTTGACCAGTTTTATACACCTTTGGGTCTAAATTAAGGTTAAAATTCTCTATCAATATATTCCCCTGTGTATCTTCAATCTTCAGAAAATATCGTGCATAAACTTTTGATCCTATTCATTAGGTGCATATATATTGACAACATTCCAGAATTCTGAGAATATCTGACACTTTATCATTACATACCTCCCTGCTGGATCTATTATTTCCTCCTCTATTTGACTGGTACATTTTTATTGATTAATATTGCTACACCTCTGGCTTTTGAATTATATGATGCTGCCCTTACATGCCCTACCCAGTTCCACTTCAGTTAAATGCTTTTCCTGCATGAATGCTAAATCTATTTTTTTTTCTTTTTTCAGTATATTTAATAGCCTCTTCCTTTTGATTTGGTTGTGTATTCCATTAATATTTATAGTCATATTGTTCAACATGGTTATCTCATACTCTGTTTACACCTAATTTCCACTTCCTCACCTCCACCTTTCCCCTTTTCCACATTTTTTTCTCTCACTTTTCCTTTTTTGAATCAATGTATGATTACTTCAACCACTCCCACATCTAAAATTCCCTTAATCCCAAGTGTCCACCCCCTCTTTGAATCACCCCTTGTCCCTTGTTGGGCAACCACAATCTCCATTTGGATTGTGAACCCGTTTGCAAGTGTCAACTGATTTCGCAGTGACTGTTATTCTCTCCGACCAACCCCCTCCAGAAAAGACTTTTATTTTCTCATTAAAAAAAGCTCCCCCTCTTTTATTCTCTTTTCCCCCCTCCTTTTCCCTCTTCTCCCTTACTTCTCTTTTCTTTCCCTTATTTAGTTGTTAATTATACATTATTTTTACGTCTTTATATGTAATTTGTCATTCTTCATTCTTGTAACATATCTTCATCTCTCTTTCTGTCCTGCAGGCGTTCAGTAAATCTCATGCTTTCTCCAGATCCAAGAACCATCTGTTTTGCTGTCCCGGGATAACTATTTTAAGCACTGCTGGATATCTTAACATAAATTTATAGCCTTTTTTCCATAAGATCGATATTGCTGTATTAAACTCTTTCATCTTATTTAGCAGTTCAAAACTTATGTCTGGATAAAAAAAACAAATGGACTCTTGTACTCCAGTGGTTTTTTGTCTTCTCTAATTTTATTCCTTGCCTTCTACAATATATTTTCTCTTTTCGTGTGTCTCAGAAATGTTACTAAAACGGATGTTGTTTTTTGTTGACGGGGCTAGTGTTCTGTGTGCCCTTTCTATTTCCATACCTTCCTGTATTTCTGGCATGCCCAGGACATTTGGGAACCATTCTTTTATAAATTATTTCATATTTTTGTCTTCTTCACCTTCCTTAAGGCCCACTATCTTTACATTGTTTCATCTACTATAGTTTTCCATTATATCCACCTTCTGAGCTAACAGCTTTTGTGACTCTAAATTTTTTGTCACTTTCTTCCAATTTTCTTCTTAATTCATTCACTACAATTTCTACAGCCATTTTTCATTCTTCCGCTTTTTCTAATCTTTTCCCTATTTCTGTTGTGACCAGCTCTATTCTGCTCACTTTCTCTTCTGTACTTTTCTTTTTTTCTTTTCATTTCACTAAATTCTAGTGTCAACCATTATTTTAATGCTTTCATTTTTTCTTGATTAAGTATTTTATCTAAGTACTGTTCATCTATTTTACCTTCTTCTTCTTCTTCTTCTTCTTCTTCTTCTTCTTCTTCTTCTTCTTCTTCTTCTTCTTCTTCTTCTTCTTCTTCTTCTTCTTCTTCTTCTTCTTCTTCTTCTTCTTCTTCTTCTTCTTCTTCTTCTTCTTCTTCTTCTTCTTCTTCTTCTTCTTCTTCTTCTTCCATTTTATTTCTTTTCTCCACACCTTTATCTTTTATTTGATGTGTTTTGTGTTTCTTGAGCTTTGCATTTTCTTCACTTTTTTTCTTCTTTTCTGGTAGGACTGATATTCTCCTACCATCCACTACTCACTTGATACCTCCTGCCAAAATGGAACACGTTAATCTTTTCAAATTTTTTAAAAAATTTTTCACACTATGAATCATATTGACCAAAATACACATAAACATTTCCCTCTTGAATATACAAAGTGGCATTTTCTCTCCATTTTCCCCCTCCCTTCCTATGCCCTTCCCCACCCACTAAACATTCAACATAAACAATACATTAAACCCATTAAAAAATGAAAATGAACAAGAAAATTGTGACATCTACTTTTAAACTTTGGGTCAATTCATTTTGTCTTCTTCTCATTCTGTCATTTTAGGAGGCGGAGGTCCACAGTAGACCTCTCTGTTGTGTTGCATGTACGGTTCCCAAATTTGTTCGAATACTGTTATGTTATTTCTTAAATTATATGTTATTTTTTTTCCAATAGAATACATTTATTCATTTCTATGTACCATTGCTATATTCTCAGGCTATCTTCTGATTTCCAGGTTGACATTATATATTTTTTTGCTACAGCTAAGGCTATCATAATAAATCTTTTTTGTGCTTCATCCAAATCGAGGTCAAGATCTTTACTTCTTATATTACTTAGAAGTAAGATCTCTGGACATTTTGGTATGTTATTTTTTTTTGTGATTTTATTTAATACCTGATTTAGATATTCCCAAAACTTTCCACTTTCTCACATGCCCAAATTGCATGTACTGTTGTTTCCATTACAGCGAAAACATCTATCTGATACTGTTTGGTACCATTTATTTAACTTTTGGGGCATGGTGTATAGCCTGTGTAACCAATTATATTGTATCATGCGTAACCTCGTGTTTATTGTATTACTCATAGTTCCAGAGCATAGCTTTTCCCATGTTTCATTCTTTATCTTTATGTTTAAATCTTGTTCCCACTTTTGTTTGTGTTTGCAGCTTATTTCATTGTTCTCTTTCTCTTGCAGTTTGATGTACATGTTTCTTGTAAATCTTTTAATTATCATTGTGTCTGAAATCACATATTCAAAATTTCTTCCTTCTGGTAACCTCAGACTGTTCCCCAATTTGTCCTTCAAGTAGGTTTTCAGTTTGTGGTATGCAAACAGTGTATCGTGAGTTATATCATATTTGTTCTGCATTTGTTCAAAAGATAATAATTTATTTCCCGAAAAACAATTTTCTATTCTTTTTATCCCTTTTCTCTCCCATTCTCTAAAGGAAAGGTTAACTATTGTGAAAGGGATTAGTTGATTTTGTGTCAATATTAATTTTGGTAGTTGATAATTTTTTTTTTCTTTCTACATGAATCTTCTTCCAAATGTTGAGGAGATGGTGCAGACCAGGTGAATTCCCATGTTGCACCAGTTTTTCATCCCACTGGGCAACCACAACTCCCCTCTCCATTTGGATTGCGAACCCACTCACAAGCATCAACTGATTTCACAGTGACTGTTATTCTCTCCCACCCAACCCCCTCCAAAAAGATTTTTATCTTCACATATAACAAAGCTCACTCTCTTTATTTTCCCCTTACTTCCTTTCTTTCCTTTTCTTCCCCCCCCCCTTAGTTCTTACTTATACCTTATTTTTCTTCTTTATATGAAGTTTGTCATCATTCTTTGTTCTTGTTACATCTCTTTATCTCTCTTTCTGTCTTGCAAGCATTCTGCAAATTCTCGTGCTTTGTCTGGATCTGAGAACAGTCTGCTTTTCTGTCCCAGGATAACTATTTTAAGCAACGCTGAATATCTTAGCATAAATTTATAGTTTTTCATCCGTAGGATCGATTATGCTGCGTTAAACTCCTTCTTCTTCTTCAGGAGCTCAAAACTTATGTCTGGGGAGAAAAATTTTTTTTGACCTTTGTATTCCAGTGGTATTTTGTCTTCTCTCATTTTTTTCATTGCCTTCTGCAATGTATTTTCTCGTTGTATATCTCAGGAATTTTACTAAAATCAATCTTGTTTTTTGTTGTGACTGTGGTTTCAGGGTTAATGTTCTGTGTGCCCTTTCTATTTCCATTCCTTTTGCATTTCTGGCATTCCCAGGACCTTAGGGATCCATTCTTTTATAAATTCTTTCATATCTTTGACTTCTTCATCTTCCTTAATGCCCACTATCTTTATATTTTTTGTCCTATTATAGTTTTCCATTATATCCATCTTCTGAGCTAACAACTCTTGTGTTTCTTTAACTTTTTTATAAGTTTCTTTCAATTTTATTCTTAAGTCATCCATTTCTATGGCTGTTACTCGTTCTTCCACCTTGTCTAATCTTTGCCCTATTTCTGTTATGACCAGCTCTATTCTACTCACTTTTTCTTCTGTACTTTTAATTTTCCTTTTTATTTCACTAAATTCTCATGTCAGCCATTTTTTTAATGCTTCCATATATTCATGAATTTTTTTTTAATCTATGTACTGTCAATTCACTTTATCTTCTATTTCTCTGTGCAGAGCTTTATGTTCTTTCTTCTCCTCCTCCTCCTCCTCCTCCTCCTCCTCCTCTTCCTCCTCCTCCTCCTCCTCCTCCTCCTCCTCCTCCGCCATCTGCTCTAGGGTTTGTGTCTTCTACTCTTCCTTGTATCTGTGTATCTTCTGAATTTCTTGTTGGGCTGCTTCTCTCAGTTGGTTGGGTTTTTTTTATGGTGTTTTGATGTTGGTCCTCTTATTCTGGGCTGGTTATGTGTTGTGTCTCTGGTTTCCTTTTTCATTCTCGCCTCTCCCGTTCCCATTATTTTCTGTATCTTCCCGCTGGGAGCCCTGCTGTCTGGTCTTTTTCAGCTGTTTGTGCTGTAGAGTTCCACTCCACAGCTGGTCCCCCCTCCCATCGATGTTGTCTTTGTCGTACGCATCACTCATGCACGATTCCTCATGCATGCGCAGTTGCACACCTCTATTTGGCTCTGTGACCCATCTTTGCAGTCCTGCGTTTGATGGGTTGCAACCCTACAGGGTCTGCACTGACCACAGGGAGTGGGCTCCTCTTTCCATGGTGGGTCCCTGCTTCTTCGTACAGGTAAGGCTTTCATCTTTCTTTCCTCTTTTCTTCCCGTTATTTTTGGATTTTCTTTCTTTGGTGCCATTTCCTCCACACCTTTATTTTTTATTTGTTGTGATTTGTGTGTCTGGGGATTTGAATTTTCCTCGCTTTTTTCCTTCTTTTCTGGAGAGGGCTGGTATTCTTTTATTGGCCACTACTCCATCACATCAAACACATTAATCTTAATGCAGTTTACTCTTCCATTAAAGTTAATGGTAGTTTTTTTTTCAATTCTCTAAACCTTCCTGTATTTTTTTTAAATTAATGGCTATAGTTTAATTTGTATAAATGTTTTAAGTTATTATCTATTGTGATACCAAGGTAACGTATTGCCTGTGATTGCCATTTAAAGGGGGTTTCTTTTTTAAATTCTGAACAATCAACTTTCTTCATTGGCATCCTTTTACTTTTATTGGAGTTAATCTTGTATCCTGATATTTCTCCATACTCTTTCAGTTTCATTTTTTTTTATTATTGATCCCATCTGACTCTGTTAAATATACTATGATGTTGTCTGCCAATAGCTGATATTATATTCTTTCTCTTTTATTTTTATTATTTTTTATCGTAGTTTCCTTCCTTATCATCTCTGCCAATGGTTCTATAACCAAAGCAAACAATGAAGGGGATAATGGACATCCCTGTCTTGTTGATCTGCTTAAATTAAAGTTATATGATACATATCCATTTATTACTAACTTTGCTAGTGGTCCATTATAAAGTGTTCTAATCCACTTAATAATTTACTTACGATAGTTTAAATTTCTGTAATACTTTAAACAAAGGCCTTCTCCGCATCTAACATAACAGCTACCATTGGCATTTTATTTATTTGTACTGCATGAATTAAATTGATAAATTACAACAAATACAGTTTGGTCTGGCATTACTAGTTGTGGTACAAATTCATTCATCCTATTTTCTAGTAATTTTGCTATTAATTTATAATCTGTATTCAATAATGATAATGGTCTGTATGATGTTGGCAATAATGGGTCCTTTCCCATTTTTGGAATTACTTTGATTATTGCTGTTTTACTTGATTCTGGTAAGTTGTGGGTCTCTTCTACTTGATATATTAATTAAAGGAGGAGATGGATTAATAGATCCTTAAAAACTATAAATCTCTAGAGGGAATCCATTTTCACCTGCTGTTTTATTGTTTGGTAGTTTCATTGATATATCCTGTACTTTTTCTTCTTAAAATTTTCTGTCAATTTATTTTGTTCTTTTACTTGAAGATGTGGTAGTTCAATATTATATTTTTAAAAATCATCAATTTTGTAATTTTTTGTATATTTTCAGTTTGGTATAATTATTTATAGAATATTTTAAAATTTTAGTTAAACTCTAATGATTATATGTGATCTGTTTATCATCTTTTCTTGTTGCTCAACTGGTTCTTTTAGCTTATTCTATTTTAAGTTGCCAGGCCAATATTTTATGTGTTTTCTTTCCCAGTTCCTAATATATTTGATTTGTTTTCATTATATTTTTCTCTACTTTATATGTTTGTAGTGTTTCATATTTAAATTTTTCCCTGCTAATTCTCTTTTTATCTATGTTTTTTCTATAGTTACTATCTCTTTTTCCAACCATTCTACTTCCATATTATAAATCCTTTTTAATTTTAGTTGTATATCTAATTTTTTGTCCTCTAATAAAGGCCTCATACCATATTTATCTTGAAATATATTTTAATTTTCTGTTTAATATATTCCATGAAATCATGCCTCTTTAACAGTTCAGGGATTAGCCGCCATCTATATCTCTTTAGTGGGACATCCTCTAATTCAATTGTTAATAACAAGGGAGAGTGATCAGATAATAATCTTGCTTTGCATTCCATCTTCTTAACTCTCCCTTGGATCTGTGCCAACAACAAAAAAAAGTCTATTCTTGAATAGGAAATGAATGGAAACTTTTAACTTTGATTTAACCTGATATTTTTTCCCCCTGAACCCATTCATTGATGGAGAAGGAAGGCGTGAATTTGGCTTTGATGTCAGATATTTTGGGGACCTTTAAAAAAATCTTCCAAACCACTTTAATTAAGTTGAATAAAATCAATTGTGATGCCTGAATTTGAGATGAAACAAATCCTTTTACTAAGAATTTAAATAGGTTTGCGCTGATACTTTCGATTTTTAGAAGAAAATATTCATAATTTGTGATATTTATGTTTAAGTTGCAGATGCAGTATATTCTGCAGTAATTTTCGTTGTCCTTCTGTTTTTTCATAATGTAATGATTAATAATTTATGGCTGTAATAATGCATTGCTGCAGCAGTTCATCGCTGCTGTGTTATTACCGTAAAGTCTTGTTTCTTTGATAGATGAGAACTAAGCTTTTGTGACCCCTGTACAAAAAAAGTAAGCCAAATGAGATCATTCATTAATGCAACATGGATTCATCTAGAACGAGTATTTTATTGATCTACTCTTGAGTTAAATTAATTATTGATGAATTTTGATATAATATAATGGATAATATTTAAATAATTAAAGTGAATTGCACATCGAATAAACTAAGTTCCTAGTAATATGGAAAAGAAAGCCTTTGGAAATAACAAAAAATGCCTTCCCTTTTTTAAAATGTGTGAATGTATCTAGATAAATAGAAAGTTAGATGTAGAGAGAATGAGAGATACTACTTCAGAGGGTCTAAATGGTTGTTGTTTTTTTATGTATTCCCGTTTCATTTTGAATATAATATCCAGTCTCTAAATTCTGAGATTGAGGCATGCGTGGTTAACGCCTTCCATAAACTGCTATTAACTATTCGTTTATTCAGTGTAGATGCGACCTTTGACCTTTCCAAATCTCAATGTGATGCGGCTTGCTCTTTATCTTGATATTTGCAAACTTTAGTAAATAATTTTGAGGTGAGTTTGAAATATAGGAGAATTTTCTTTACAACTCCAATGCCAACAGGGAGCGAGAATAATTATTCGCTCTGGTTTAAGGTTGACCCAAAACGTGGAGCTACCAACGATTAATTAAGAGTGAACCAGAAAGCTGAATTAATTCTGGCGTGAACTCTCCGTGAACCAAGAAGGAGAACTAGCTTCTTAAGGCTAGCCCTGGGCAATCCTTTCAGTCTGAGTAAATATTGAACGAGTCCATCTAATGGCTGGAATGAAATGGTCCTGTCAAGCAAGTGAAAAGAGATAAAACCACAAGGAGCTGAACATTGTATTGCAGCTTCTTCATTGCTTTTCATTGAGGTAAAACTCTCCTTCACCTGCTTGCTAAGAGAAGCGGAGATGATCAGCGAATCAATTCAAAAGATTGGAACTGCCATAACTTCTCCCTCCTCAATCACTCAATAACATTTTACAATCTCGCTTTTAGGGAAAATGCAGGAAGCGGCTGGTGCTTCATAAATTTGGTAACTTGTTTCGATTCTTCGGGCTGTCAAAAAAAAAGTTATTTTAAAATAAACATAAGACGCATATGATGTAAGATTGGTTCATGGAATCATGATGTAAGCAGAATTATGTTGACAAAATAAGGCTCGAATTTCCCTTTATCTCTCAATTTCCTCCTTTCAAAGAAGATTACATACAAAAAGATAGTCGCGATTATTTTTTTTAATCTTGAATATTTGCGCGTTATTTTTCAATTCTCTTTTGTTATCCACTCAGGTTATTTGAAATGAAACTATCATAAAAGAAAGGAAGGAATGAAATAAATTCTAAATTCTCATATTTGCAGACAAAATTATTGGTCCATGGGTGAAATCCTCTTTTAGTTTCTTGGTTTCTTTAATTTCTTTGCCCTATTCCCCTCTCTTCTGTACGAGAGGTTGGACGAACCTGGACCATAGTCCACGGCCAATACATGATGCAACATTTTCAGGAGTAAGTTTGTAACAATAGGGAGAATTAAATATAAAAGTAAATAAAATAAAAGCTTGATGTCGATGTGAAAGAGATGAAATGCTGAAAAGTATTTAAACATTCTGAAATCGGTTTTAAGAACTATGGTTGATTTATTCTAGAGGTAAAGAAGAACAAGCATTTGATTTTAAAATACATGGTTACAGCCAATTCAACTCCGAAATTGTAGAAGGTAAAATGCGAATGACAAAGATTGCTGGGAGTTCAAAGGAAGCTGGTATACATTTTATGAGCACGATTTCCTTTCCATTTAAAGGTTGGTAAACTCCCCCCTCAAAACCAGCGTAATTAGCACAAACTCGTCAAGAGCAGAGGACTAAAATACCTATTTCTCTTTAAAAAAAAATTCCCCTGCAGCCGTCGAACAAGAGGAGTTTTCGCCTTTTATTTATTTCTTCATTACTTTGAAGGGTTTGTGGTGGATTCCGCAGTCATCGATTAATTTATATAATTATTTCAAGGAGGAGGGGGTCACCCGAGAATTTGTTCTAACTTTTGCTGAGCACTTACTCTCAAAAGTTGTCCCTCTCCTGTTCAACGAAATGAAAAAGGCGTGTTTGAAAGTGTCGCGTGTAAAGTATATAATTCACACATGTGCTCTCTATTAGGGGGATGGTTAAACACGTAAATAAAATGTTGATGTAAAAGGCAATGTAAATATAAACTGTTCAACGGAATTTCGTGGTGATATGAACAGTTGACCAATTCCCAGCATGCTTACAATACTGTAAGAATGGACAAAAGGCACATGTCAAACCGAGCCCGTTGTTAGCCCCTGTAACTACTGTCCGAATTCAGTGGAAGTTGTACGCGTCTTTGTGGACACAAGCCAAACCAGATAGAAATCCCTGGTTCCATCATTGTTCTGCAGCATGGATATTCTATTAAAATGCATTGTTCATGCATGAGGTGGTGAACAGGATGCTGGCTGGGTCGAAATTTGCACTATTCCTAAGCAAACATTGAAAGTTTACAAACGTTGGAATGAAAGTGACTGGCAGAGACAAATGATTTTACATTCCTGGGAAAAAAAAAGTTACACACTTCTTACCATTCTCGGGATTTTTTTTCTCCCAAATTTTAATCATTTATTCCTCAGCTTCTTAAATGCGAATGTGTTTTCTTGCGAACTAGGATATTTAAAGATCATTGAGAAAGAGAACAAAAGCACGTCCACTTTTTCTAAAACTCCAGTCTTCCACCCATTTATCTCGCACTGATATCCCAACTCTCTCTTTCTTCGTCGAACTAGTTTCTAGTCTAATTATTGGGCACAGTTCTCCTTGTACAAACAATACCTCATTGAAGGATGATTTGTTCTAATGCCTCTAAATGTTACTATTTGCTTCGAAGGTGAAATATGAAACTGTGTTGCCAGTATACCCAATTGTGTTCATGAATACATATGTTTGTATGTATGTGTTTTGTGAATATTAAATACCCGATTTCGCGAATGCTTGAATTTCGTGACCATCAATGAGTGTATGAACGTGTGTCTGGTAAAAGGAAAATGTCCCTGTTTCGGATTCCATGCATATTTGGATGAGTATGATGATGACAGAACATTTATATGTGGGATCGATTTATTTATTATTGTTAGAATGCCAAGCTTCAATTCGACATGGCATTCTTGATCACCTTCGGATTCATCGTAATTTGTTACCTTTTCGATGTATGCCCCTCATTCAAAACCACTATTAATTAAAAAGTCAGGAATGCTCACAGGAGTAAGAAAGGATTGCGTTTAAAACAGAAATCCTGATTAACGAAGTTAATTACAAACCAATTTACTCTGAATGTTGCCATTCCCTCTGCACCCCATTTACCCTTCTCCCTCATACACGCATTCTATATTGATATACACGAGTGTATCCACCTGAGGTGGACAATGGTGTCATCCTCAAGTGGCTTCTATTGACTTGTTTGTTAATCCCATAGGCGTTTGGAGGTAAAAAGGTCACCCATGCATCCGGATATTGCTGTTGCAGTCCTTGCTTCACCTCTAGTTTACTTGAAAGACTAGGTTAATGTCATTAACCAACGAGACTTTGGAAGAACTTCCTTCGTGTTCCTGCCTTGCTGTTTTTTACCTTCATTTTTTGAAATTACCCACATATGCATGCAGGATGTTTTCTTTCAGCCATTTGTCTTTTGCCAATATCAGGTCAATTTTATTTGCTGAAAGCAATTATCTTGTGGTCTCGTTTTGTTTATTTTTTTTAACTTTATTTTTTAAAAATTCGAACAGTATACAATCAAATAACAAAAATATCAATATAAACAACAAAAAAAATTCCCTCCCACCTCTTCAGCCAGCTCCCTTAAGGGGAGCCAAATATAAAGACAGAACAAAATATATAGAATATTTCAAAGTATTTCCAAATTCATATATTTTAACAAAAAAAGAATGTATTTAAAATACATTACATGTATTTTTTACATAATAATACAAGCTCTCAATTCATTTTGCCAACGTGCTATGTTAATCTCCACATTGTCTTTCCAAGTACTAGCTACACATTTTCGTGCTACAGACAACGCTAAACGTACAAATGTAATCTGAAATTTATTCAACCCCAATCCCTTCAAAGAAACCATATACCCCAACAAAAAAAAAAAAAATCGATGGGTGTAATTGGTTTATTTATGGTCTGCCAACAGATAGATTACTCGCTGGAGGTTACTCAAAGTGGAATATGAACAGAGAATGTAGCATGTCTAATTCGTTGCACTGATATTATAGCTCGTTCGCAAACCAAAGATACATCCCACAATGTTGCATTATTTTGTGAAAGGACGCCAAGAGCAACGAAAACAACCAGGAAGCACGCTATTATAATAGTCAAATCATCTTTATTGAAATGAGGTAGCTGAACACTTGGTTGAAAATTGAACATGTTGAGCTCGTTTGCGGAGCTGCCAAGGAGCTGCGAGGCCACTGATAGCCCACACTAAATGATTGCATTACAGTGTAGAACTTCTGCAGAGGCAAACCTAGTCTGCAGATGCCCTCCAGCAATAATTTCTAACGAAACTATATAGTCCAGCAGTATCGTCGGCAGGAAATTTCCAACGATGCGCTGTGCTAACATGATAACAGGCATTACTGCGGATGTGGTTTGGTCGCTTTCTCCTCAAATGGAGGCTTGCTCTCAGACGAAAACACTAGGATGGTCCAATATTGTCACATTCTGCAAAATATATACGTCTGTTATAAGGAAAGGGCTAGTCTCTTTGCCCAAAAGATAGCATGAGCATAAAATGTCACAAAAGCGAACGAAAATTAATACATTTGTTAACACAATGTACGCCCGCTACATTCCTTAAAGACCATTCTTTCACTGAACCAATGTTTTAGAATCGATAAGCCTGGTACAGTATTGGTAGTGCAATCACAAAATAAGCTGCACAGATCTCTTCAAATCGCAGAAAAAAATGTGTATTTTCTCGCTTTCAGATATATACAAACAGTTCGATCTGAAATCATGATTTTCAAATACAAAACAGGCTGAAATCTATGCGAGTACAGTAAGGCTCAATGAAGCCACACTCCTTGCAAAGTTAATAATAAATTAAGGTGAGTAGTCAAAACCACATATTAAAATATATATTCACAACCAGTCCTCTAACATGTGGTATTATAACCGTAGGTATCGAGATATGTGATTATAGTGGCGTAAACGGGTGGAAAGTGCAATGCTAATATTTTTTGGTAGTTTCCCTGAGTTTACAACCGTGACCGAAAAAGGAAGGCAATTATCATTGGTAAACTGCATTGAAGGAAATTAAGTCATGTTCCCCCTTGGTATTCCTATTTGTTTGACAGCCAGAGTTAAGAGGTATGGAATTTCTCTGATGTTGAAGATCTGGGCGACGTGGATGGCGAAGTGGTTGACAACTTGTCCGATCCGTCCCCCGTTTCTTTCGCAGCGGAATTTGAGAAGTTGAGAGTGAAACCTTCTTTCTCTCGCTTCTTCTGCTTCATCCTGCGATTCTGAAACCAGATTTTGACTTGAGATTCATTCAACTCGAGCGTGGCCGCTATCTCTACTCTCCTGGCGCGGGTTAGGTACTTATTAAAATGAAATTCTTTTTCCAGCTCAGTTAATTGCTTGGTGGTGAAATTGGTTCGTATTGTGTTCGTCTGGCCAGCTAATCCATAATCAGCGATTTTGGCTGGAAACGTATAAGGCAAAACAATTTACAACGAACCAACATGAGGAATTCCACAGTCAACCCCCATTCACAACAACTACTGAACTTGGTGCCCCGGACCTTGGTAGAAACAAGAGACTTTACAGAGTATAGTTTAGATTCAACTCAACTTATTGAAGAAGGCTCTGGAACAAAATATGTTTATTCAAGCCACAAGATGGGAGAGTGAAAATCCCACCCTCCCCCCATCCCCACCCCCCGCTGCTTGAGGCTCCTTAAATAAATATTGACCCAGCTGTTTCAATGAAATGTACTACACCATCTCAGAGTGAAACATAGCGCTCAAATAATACTTTGGTAATTTATATTCTAAGATCATGTTTCACCGTGTGGAAATCCGAGGACAGATCATTGCACATCACACTTCAAACTACAGTCCCGCCTTCTGCAGGACTTGCCTGCCATTTTCAGATAACTTTCATAAATTCGGAATCGTCCCATCGTTTAACTCTTATTTGGACCAATTGATTCTGGGAAGGTGGAGGGGCAAACAAGTCACGGCAAAACGATTCGAAGAAATCTTGGGTGTTAACTTTCAACAAAAGATTTTTTTCGAAAATATTTACGTTAAACGTTTTAAATATTTGGGATTTTATAAAGTATAAAACGGCGAAATTGAATTCGTCTTTCACTGGATTTTCCCTGCCCCCTCCAATTTCCTTAAGTCACTTACAGATAAATAAAGTTTCTGACCACTCTCATACTAACCTGTTTTAGGAGGGTTTCTTTTCACTTTCATCCAGTCAAACGTTTGGCCTGAAGAAGATGAATCTGAGGTGCAGGAAGCTTCCTTTTCCCCCTCTTCAGATGGCGACAGATTGGCATAAGTTCCATAAGCCAAGCCCTGTTGCTCTTGGCTGTAAGAAGGCTGATATTGACCCGGCTCTGAGACACCGCAATAAGCGTCTAAAAGTGGATTGACAGTGGGTCCTATATTTCCAGTGTACCCCGAGGTTTGAAAGTACGCCCCGTCCGACTCTTGAGTGAGAAAATAATGGTGATTGTAGCCAGAGATCCAAGTTTGGGCCGTGTAGTTGTTGGGGCCTGAACTAGTGCAAGGATTTGTCAGGCTGGAATGATGCGAATAACTAGCTGGCTGGTGCTGATGCTGCAGTGCATTGTGCGCGCTTCCTCCTGCTAAGAATCGTCCATCACCATTGTAATTGTCAACATTACCTGTACAAGGAGCGAAAGCTGTTATCCCTTGTTCTGAATGGTGGTAACTCTTGGATGAGTAGGCGCTTGTCCCACGATTACAAATTGCGTACTCTACGAAAGAGTTCATCCTCGTTTTGTCCATCTGTTAATGATGGACGGCCAACCTGTTCGGGATTCTCCCTGCCCCTGAAACCCCAAGCACTATGTCACCAAGCAGACTTCCTCCATGGCTCACTAGTAATCAAACGATATCACTCAAAAGGACATTCACACGACCTCGAGTCACCAATGGCATAAGACCTCCTGATGTTAGTGAACTGCATGAGGTGATCCATCACCAGGGTGATATTTACATCACAAAAGCTTTCAATCTAAAGTTAACCGCATCAATCTGATAGCAACACTTAAATGCCAAATCGACCTTCAACAAAAAAGGGGAGGGGAAGAAAGTTGGAATTATTCAAGATTGTTTTTAAAGTGTTAAAAATATTTGGTCAAATCAAAAACAACAGCTGTCTACAAAACCTGGCCATACTATCCCACAGAAACACAGCAGAGCTCAGGTAGGTAATGCAATATATACTTTATGTTCAGTCTGAATAATGTAACATTTGCTAGGGGCATTGTCTAATAGTTGATGTGTTTTTTTTTTAATATGCTGGTTGAGAGATGTGGAAACATTCTATTTTACATAGTTTACAAGTCTAGAGTAAGTGAAAATTAATGGACGTATGCACGTTGGTTGGATGGGGAAGGGTTATAAATGAAGGAATCAGATCTAAATAAATTGCAATGATCTTTTGATGAAGGATGATGTACTAAATGCTACAAAATGTACGTATGATTTTTAGAAAGTTAATGTTTCTCATGGGAGTTTTGATTAAAAGGCTTATAACAAATGTTACTTGATCATCATTTATATGTCCCAAAAAGACATAAAATTATGATATAAATTTGGAAATGAGGTGTCATAAAACACAACCATACTCTCATTTATGTTCCTGCAGTGAAAATATGTAGCCAATTCATTGAAAGATGAAATATAAAAACTATGATGTCAATCCGATTGGATCTTTTTCCATACGTTGAAAATTCAGCCTGATTACAATATTAAAACAGAGATAATATATATTTAAGTGACATATTTCTGCAATGAAGAAATTCTTGTCTTGAAAATGGAATATATTTAATCAATATATCATCAAGGTTGTAAATCAACATTGTGAACTGCATAAATAACTGCTTTGAAATTTTTTTAAAAATTCATGTACTTTTAAACCTTTGAAATATTCATTTTATGTACTTTTTGCCTTGTTATAAAGTTTAGATGTATGTGAAATAGATGCAGTGTTGACAGCACTACAGATGAAATCAATCATCCAATTTTTCACTAAGTACCTTTTTCATTCATACTGAAGTTTTCCCCCCTGAAGTCTCTCCCCCCTTGCACTGGTGGAAAATGGCAGTGAGATGATGGGATATTTGGGAGGGAGTTATTCCATAGATCATTAATGTTTCCCATTTCAAAGTTTGAAATGTATTTTACTCAAGTCAGCAAACCCATTACTTAGAAGAGAGCTAATACCTTGACAAAGAGTGTGATTTTTCATATTTTGATGGAATTGAAGGCATTTCACAGAATATCTTTCACAGTGAGTTTCGTATCTGTCACGTGTATCTATAATTAACTCAGCAGTTAAGGACATTTTATATTTTGAACATAATAAGATGGGTTTCCCTTTACATTCCGGGTTATTACATGTATACACATAGTTTAGTAGTGATTATCAGAAAGCCCGGAGCCTACAATTATACTAATTTACTCAGTTAACAGATAAAAGATTAATTGTGCAGTATGTGATGCATCATTGTTACACCTAGACATTGAACATGTTCGTCACCCCGCCATCTGTTAGGTTCATGGAGAGCTTATATTTTCTCCATAATCATACCTTATCACTGTCACCAAATTCGAGAAGAATTATGTTTACCTTCACTCATTCAGTCGGTGGATCCATATGTCAAAGGCAGTTCTGGCAGCGAGCAATTTACATGTTTGTTGTAAGCTCCATTCTGCTACTGCTACTGCTTACCCACCCAGGGGTGGGTGGGAAAATAAAAGGATATAAAGGGAATGAAGGAAAATGGGGTAGAGAAGGAAAAGGGGCTGGTAAGTATAGGGAAAAACTGCAAACTATGCAAAGCTCCAAACTATGGAAGAAGAAAGATAAGGAGAAGAGTGGACACAAAGGAAGATGCACAAGCCTAGAATGACAAAGGAGGGGCAAAATTGAAAAATAAATAGAATTAGCGATGTAGGTGACTTGAGCAGAGACATTAAGGTGTTATTTGAAGCACAATTATAATAGAGACTGAAAAGAGGGTTGGTGCGAGAACACAGCCTTGCTTCACGCCATTGTTAATGGAGAAGGGTTCAGAGAGCTCATTGCTGTATCTGACCCGACCTTTTCAATCTTCTTCAGCATGATGCTGAACCAAGCCATGAAAGACCCCAACAATGAAGACGCTGTTTACATCCGGTACCGCACGGATGGCAGTCTCTTCAATCTGAGGCGCCTGCAAGCTCACACCAAGACACAAGAGAAACTTGTCCGTGAACTACTCTTTGCAGATGATGCCGCTTTAGTTGCCCATTCAGAGCCAGCTCTTCAGCGCTTGACGTCCTGCTTTGCGGAAACTGCCAAAATGTTTGGCCTGGAAGTCAGCCTGAAGAAAACTGAGGTCCTCCATCAGCCAGCTCCCCACCATGACTACCAGCCCCCCCACATCTCCATCGGGCACACAAAACTCAAAACGGTCAACCAGTTTACCTATCTCGGCTGCACCATTTCATCAGATGCAAGGATCGACAATGAGATAGACAACAGACTCGCCAAGGCAAATAGCGCCTTTGGAAGACTACACAAAAGAGTCTGGAAAAACAACCAACTGAAAAACCTCACAAAGATAAGCGTATACAGAGCCGTTGTCATACCCACACTCCTGTTCGGCTCCGAATCATGGGTCCTCTACCGGCACCACCTACGGCTCCTAGAACGCTTCCACCAGCGTTGTCTCCGCTCCATCCTCAACATCCATTGGAGCGCTCACACCCCTAACGTCGAGGTACTCGAGATGGCAGAGGTCGACAGCATCGAGTCCACGCTGCTGAAGATCCAGCTGCGCTGGATGGGTCACGTCTCCAGAATGGAGGACCATCGCCTTCCCAAGATCGTATTATATGGCGAGCTCTCCACTGGCCACCGTGACAGAGGTGCACCAAAGAAAAGGTACAAGGACTGCCTAAAGAAATCTCTTGGTGCCTGCCACATTGACCACCGCCAGTGGGCTGATAACGCCTCAAACCGTGCATCTTGGCGCCTCACAGTTTGGCGGGCAGCAGCCTCCTTTGAAGAAGACCGCAGAGCCCACCTCACTGACAAAAGGCAAAGGAGGAAAAACCCAACACCCAACCCCAACCAACCAATTTTCCCTTGCAACCGCTGCAATCGTGTCTGCCTGTCCCGCATCGGACTGGTCAGCCACAAACGAGCCTGCAGCTGACGTGGACTTTTTACCCCCTCCATAAATCTTCGTCCGCGAAGCCAAGCCAAAGAAAAAAAATAATAGAGACTGCAATTTAAAAGACTGACGTAATTGAAACAGACAAGTTATCGAATGGGACACCCAATACTGAAATTATGAACCAAAAAATCTTCTATTTGTGATTGAACATATAAGTATTTTTTTTACAAAAGCTTCATGTCTGTGAGCCCACTTCACTGACAAAAGACAAAGGAGGAAAAAACCCAACACCCAACCACAACCAACCAATTTTCCCTTGCAAACGCTGCAACCATGCTTGCCTGTCCCACATCGGACTTGTCAGTCACCAAAGAGCCTGCAGTAGATGTGGACATACCCCTCCATAAATCTTCATCTGCGAAGCCAAGCCAAAGAAAATAAAAAATTTCTGTAAGTATTCCAAACATAGCCACATGCTGGGATTTCGCTAGTCCAATAGTTCAGCACATGCTGCCACAGGATTATGAGTTGGCACCATGAATGTTGTTCATCTATCAGCTTGGTGCAACACCAGCAAGTATGGTCAAAGAAAGCATCTTTAGCGGCTAAAATATTTGAGCTATGAAAACTATTCAATCAAAACGAAGCCACTGGATTGGTTGCCTTTTCTGTATTTCGGCAAAACAGGCCAGTTCCTCGCAATGTCTCCATTCTACATAGAACCTCCAATGAAAGACATTCCATTAATCATTTAAAAATAACAGTAGTGACACGAATTACTTTATAAACCACCAATTTCCATATTAAGTTTAATAAACCACCAATTTTCATATTGTTCCATGTAAATGGAAAGAACGAGCTTGACAGAAATGAATAGTACTTTCAAATTGTACTGGATAATTTGATTGATTAGCATAGTTGGAAATCGGGATAAGTAATTTGACACCACCTTTTGTGGTATTAATGTTAATTATTTCATTGAACTGACATCAACTAGGTGTTTTCCTGTATTGTATCCTATGTACCTATGATGCATTGAAACCAGTTGAACCTTATTGTAACTGAGGATGACACCGAGTGCATGTTCGGAATACACTTTGCCTCACTTTAAACATGAAAGAAATGGGGTTCAATCATTGTGATGTGGACTCCAAATTGATGCAGCGCAGATCTGTAACGCCATTCTTTCATAATTGGTAGAATATTATAAATGTGTAACTCACAGCAAAAAGTAGAGGCTCGTTTTAACCATTCTACAGCAGTATTTCAATTTCTAATAAATTTGTTTCAATCAATATGAATAATCATTATCTTAAGTGTTTCCCCTAAAGTGACAGAATCTTTGGGGTCAATTTTTTTAATATATATTTTAACTTTGTACGTTAAAACCCTCTAAGCATGTGATTGCACACATCTGTAATTCCTTATATCTCACTATCAATGCTCGTGTTAGATTATTCAGTTCTCTTCGAAATGCCAAATTCAATATATAAACACAACAAATTGTAAGCCCTTCTTCTGTTTGTGGAAAGGCCATTTTTTTTCCAGAATTGCTTGATCACTCATACTGCATTTGGACAAGATTTCCACCTAGGACACCCAACCACCATACTCTTGAGATGTATGTGGATGACTTGTAGTTTTTGTGCCAAAAATCTTATGAAAGATTGTTCAAAGTTAAAAGTAGTTGGGGTTTTGTTTTGTTTCACCACTGCATCAAATTGGTACTGATTCCCTATTGTCAACTTAAGGGGACACTCATGACTGAGGTACCACATAAGGTCCCATCTGTTCTATTCAGTGAAGGATCAGGTGTTAAGCATGTCATCCCCCCTTAAACAACATTCATCTATGCCTAATTTTATTCCCAGGTTTACAATCAAACGTTTTTTTTTTAACCCCAATAAGTTATTTTGTTGAAAAATCAAGAATAAATTCAAAGAGTGAGAATTTTTTAAATTTAGAATAATTAGATATCATGTCAATGTTCTGGACAATTTAGAACAAACTTGACAATTGAAAACAGTCAATGAAAAACAATGATTTCGGTGGCGGCAACCCTGAGTTCTAAGTGCTTCGAAGAATGTGAGGAAGGACAGGTTGGGAGAGACCACAGAAGATTTGAGATCCTGGTGAAGAATGGGTTAAAGAGTCGCCAAGGCTGTTTATCGCATAATACTTAGAAAGGCAGTACTATTAAACTTGGTGCTTGTCTTAAAATCTTCTGTGATACATTATTTTCATGCAAAACTGTCAAGCAATTCAGTTGCCATAGCGACGTGTCTGCTAACGGTGGATGTAAGGTCTGATGGGATAGCATATGTGTAGTGGCTGTTAATATTTCCGACTCTCTGCAATGGCAAGTTAAGCGATGTGAAAAAAAATGGAGCATCGCTAAATCTAGAAAGCGTGTGATGTGTTGCAGGTATCAGCAAACGATTCAATTGGAACAAGCAATAAGAGCTTAAAATCTGGATGTGATTAGTAAAGTTTTGTGTAAACACCAGGCAGGTTTCCTAGAACACTTTACCCAAGAGTTTTAAAAGTCCAATTTAGAATCTAGCAATATCCAAATGCAGTATCTTTAATTTTTAAATTAACCTTATGCAATGGATTTATTATCGACATTTAGTGTTTAATTGTTATTTATACCATTGGTTGTTTAAAATAGATAGGTTTTATTTGAACTATAAAAGTTTTGACTGGTTTCCAAGCCAATCAGGGAACATGGAGGAACATGTCTCGTCGATTGATTTTAAATTTAGAAAATTGGTCAAAAATAGACATTTCAGAGGAGGGATGTCTGGCAGGAAGGTTAGATGGAAAGGTTAGTTCCTATTTTTTAAGCCTGATCTGTGAGTTGAATTGATTTGTAATTGTCACTAGCGTGTTCCCTGGACGGGCAGCAAGTTTTACTGGTCATTATGCAATGTAAAGAGGTGTTCGTTAGAGATTTGTATTGATAATACGTCAAGGTTTGCACGTGTACGTTGAAGGAGTTTCTATTCAATTAAACTGTCATGTTGGGATAAAGGAAAATACATAATTTTCGCCAAGGTTTAACCCTGGAGTTTCCTGGAAGCTTGGCCCTCAGATTTTATTGAACACATGAACAAAACTCCTCAAAATAATGAACAAATTTCGCCTTTTGTTATTAGAATTTCTGTTAAATAAATATGAAAGTCCCCCTCTCTTGGTTTCCTTCACACTCTTCGGTTGCTTGAATCCTTGTATTTTTTTTCTCGATACGTATTGCTGAACGTGTCTGTACTTCATCTATTATCGTGTTTGTTCTTCCTCAACTTTCTCCTTTAATTCATACTGCTTTACTTCTGCTTTCCCCCTTTTAAAAAAAAACGATTTTATTTCTCTCGGTCACTATTGTGTGTCTGCTTTGTCGCACCAGTCCGTGACTTGTCTATGCGAACTTCTGCATTAGCGGGGAATCAATGTTGAGCAAGGAACATCTTTCCTGGCAGGATTTAGAACATAACTAGGCAACTGTGGACTAACTGCAGGCTGTAACAGAATTGGATAAACTTCGTAACTTAATTGTAAGCGCTGTGTCTGAATTATTAAAGATTAAAGAATTATGATCAGCTCTGAAGGTGTGTAGATTTATATTGAGAAAAGGGAAGGGAGTGGTTGTTTTTTTTAAAGTTAAATATATACTTTGGAGAGTTTACTATGTATATTTATGGGGGAAAAGCAAGATTTTAAAATATTCAAAAAAGATTATCTATTTATTTAAAAAAAATTAATGTAAAGCGCTAGAAAGTCAAATTAATTAAGTCAGGGCCCACTTGTTTAAATGTTTCGTCGCATCTTAAAAAATAATTAAACAACTATCCCAGCTGGTAAAATCCCGTGGAACAATGAAATCGTCATACTTTTATGCAGTTGAAAATATTGCAGAAAAATAATCAGTAAATGGTGAGTGTTTTGTGTTCGTTACAAGCATGACGCCATTTGCAGAAAGATCTGAGAGACTTGGAGATTGTTCAGCCCGTTCTACAGAACGTTTAAGAAGTCACCACTAAATTTCTACCATGCTTGGGAAACACCCGTGACTAGGCAAACGCGAAATGATTTATTTTTTCATGTCACTACGATTGATTTCTCGAAATGATCCCCTTCATTCATAAAGCAACTTGATGTAAAACTTATGTAAATAAATAAGGCTCTCCTCGCGTGGCATGAGGGCGAGTGGGAGCCCCGGAAATTGGAGTACAATTGTGAATTTAAGAAATGGAGCAGATAATCGATGTTGGTAGATACTCCTCGGACTCCAGCCTCGTATTTTTAATTGTTAAATTCGATGATCTTCTGCTTTGCCTAAGTTTTAGTTCCTGTCTGCTCATTGAGTTGGCTGCTCGCGCTATTTTTTTTTTTGTTTCTTCACGATATACAGAGGAAGAGAGAGGAGATTTTTTTTTTAAAAACGTGGAAACCATGCATTCTCTGTCGTGGATTCATAACAAAATATTATATTCCAAGAACACCGGATTGATTATCATAATAGCGAAAGAATGAGATACCAATTCTCTTTTGAAAGTCTCCTTTAAATTATTCCAATTGGTAAGAAATAGAAATAAGGCAGAAAGGTTTGGATGGATGAAATGTATCTCGACGCACCCTTCCCATCCGACGTATCATCTGTTATAAATTTTGATCTTTTCGCTTTTTAAAGTTTTGCTTTATATACCTTAAACGAGGTATGCATCATATTTAAAACTAATCATTTAAAAATTAGAAGAGTAATTTCAAGAGGTGGCCATTCTGCCCATCGAGCTCTGAGGTTCCTTGTTGGAGACATTTATTTTCATCCAATCACTGTCGACGTTTAACATTTTTTCCAATAATTATTTGTCCTATCACTTCGCAATATTTTAGAAAATTAAGTTTCAGAAATATGAATTAGAATTAGAATCTTCAAGTTTTGCACCTGCACCCTGCATCTGATTCTCATCAAAATGTTGAAGATCCAAATTAGATATAAATATTTGTCTACTTACCGAGTGAATTGGTTAAACTCATAGAATGCCACAACTTATTTAAATGAACATATCATTTATACGATAAAAATAGTGATGGATCTACTATGATAAATTTTAACTTTCAGTGGTTGGAGATGTCCCTTAGCTGGAAATATTTGGAATAGCGTTATTTTTTGTCAGATTATGGCAATTTCTTTTCTGTACCAGGCATCATTATAAATTGTCTCTAACAAAGCACACGAACAGCCATCTTAAAACACGGACAGTAAAGATTCATTAAAAGATGAAGTTGTTTTATTTAAGCTATGAAAATAAAGTACAATAAATAATTTAAAATTCACTATTTCAATATTTTAAATAAATAGGCTACCTCTAAAACATAAAAGAACGTCACAGTTATTCTTTTGGAAGCTATGCGATAAGGCAGCTTTACTATAAATACAAATCCGACTTGTTTTCCTGAGTATTGAAAAGGAGAATCTACAATTTAGACATAATTTACGAAACTACAATTGAACAAAACTATATTTAATTAAATACCTGGTGCAATAAAAACTGCAATTCTTGTAGACTCCTGGGCAAGACTGATGAATAAAATTATACTGTGAGATCAATCCTATATCACACAGATTTTATTGTTCCACATTATTCTTTAAAAATAGAAAAACATTTTTAAACATGGCTGCATTTCTATGATGACCCTACAACTTGTCAATCGTTATTGATAACTGAGGTGCTACGTCTATTGTGTAGAGAGCGCAGATGAAAAAAAAATCAAAACTGTCCTCAGGAATATCCAAAGGACTGTCGATAGAACCCTGCAAGATGGGAGATAGTCCATCGGAGAATGACAGATAATAATCCGAAGAAAACATGTTTAAATCTGGGAGGGAGATTAATTCCAGGGCTTCCAAACTGATGCTGTCCAGACCAGCCAGAGAATTCTGGCCTGTGGTATAACCGTTATCAGCAGTCCCCGTTAGATAAAAAGGACCTGCCTTGCCATCGCTGCTGCACGCTGTCAGATCTTGTCAGATTATGGAGTTCTTTGCTAAGCGTGTTTTGGCTTTGCTTTCGTGATAGATCGGCGCCATTTTTATTTTCTAAGTACATTCCGACGCTTCAATCGGTTGAGTATAAGGTGTTGACTCCTCGACTTCGCCTTCTGGCAGCGATTTGTTACAAAAACTTACTCCGCTAACTTGATTTTCTTTATATTGTGTTTGCCTCTTGTACTTCATGCGACGGTTTTGAAACAAAACTTTAACTTTCAGGTCGAACAGAGCTGCGATCTCCTCTCTGAGTGGTCTACATAAATATTTGTTAAAATAAAATACCTTCTCCAGCACCAACAGCTGCGTCTTTGTGTAGGCCGTCCTCAGTCGCCGCGCACTATTGCTGTTTGCCTGCTCTCCCTGACCGTCTAACAAGAGAGAGGAAGACAAACACAGAAAGAGAGAGAAATAGGAGTAAAAACAAATACTTTAAAATCCCACAGTGAAAACAAACGACTGTTGGGTATATTTTTTCTTTCATAAATTCCATTTAAATTAGCTCTGTGACAGATTTCTTTCTTCCAATCGGACAATAAGGATCCTTATCCTTGACATAAATATCCTCACACTGATAATCTGATACAGCGAATCACATCCTTACTTCCCGCAGCTTGTTCGAGTTTGGTCAACATGGCCGCCGAAAATGCAAATGTCAGCATCTAAAACACAGCCTTGTATTTTCAACAATGCAATGAGGCAAATCGCACAATCAACCACATTAAAAACTGTTACAATAAATTCGCATGTGGAGGCTTAGCTTTGGAAGCGCAGCATAATTATAAAAGCATTTTATAAATGAAACCCCAATCACATTCCTCTTTCTAAACTAATAGTATCCTTTCATTCACGTTCTAGCTCTTTCAAACTCAGTGGGTTAAAATGTGACTAATGAAAAGCCAGAATTTTTTTTTATTTAAAGCAATGATGCAGAGAAAGTGTGGGCTGTGGGCAGACCTGTCGGAGACTCCGCGGCTGGAGAGGACCCAGGGACTGGTGCTGACAATGACAGAGACGCTTCGTTGTTTTTCTTCGACGACTTTTTCTCTTTCATCGACGGGAACTCGGCCCCGGCAGCAGATGAGAATGGGCCATTTGGAGGCCGCTTTTCGCGACTTGGCCGCGGCTGGTTGCTGTCCGTATTCAGGCTTGGGATCATCTGCTCAAAAGGAGGAGGAATTAGTGTCGAGTGTGAAAGTGCCGAGTTCTTGATTGATGAACTTTGAAATGTATCAACGACAGCAGGGTAGGACGACAGGCATTCGGCGAGCGAAGGCTGGCTGTTAATGAAACCAGTCTCTCGCTCCAATTCGAAATTCATGGCCTCCTTAATGTCGAATGAATATTATAGGTCACTAAAATAATATTTTGAGCCTTTAATTCTGTATATCTGATATTTCCAGGCTTATGGAGACCGGCTCTATTAAGCTGCGATCTATATTGAAATTGAAACAAATTCATTGTCACATGATTGGCACTGCCCAATGGCAATTTGATGCCTAATGAAAATAAACTATTATGTCTCCAATTCATTCAAAAAATTGAAGTAAAGAATTCCACTTTATTTATTTACAAATATATTTTGTCACTTTGAATTATGTATTTTCTTTTTATTTTTGGGATTGAACGTTGCGGTTTTATTTACAAAATCTCTCCCACTTGATTTGCACCTAAAATCTGATGACAAGTAATTAACAAGGTACTTCATTAATCTTCAAAGTTTTGACAGCAGGGCCAGTGACAAAATGGAACTTTCACAGGCATTTGCTATAGCCCTCTAGGAAAATTCCAATCCCTTTAAATGTCAGTATCACTGGTCACAAGTGACAAAGTGTGCCTTTTCAAATTCTCCGAAGGATTTCACAGCTCTATGGCAGTTTGTGCATGCGTGTGTGTGTGTGTGTGTGTGTGTGTGTGTGTGTGTGTGTGTGTGTGTGTGAGTGAGCGAGAGAGCGAGAGAGAGGGTGTGTGTGTGTGTGTGTTTGAGTGTGTGTGTGCGCGCGCGCAGAAGTGATTTCTGAAACCAGGTAAGCATCGGTTTTAATATGAACAAGACTGTCAATAGTGATAAATCTCTGAGTAAATTATTTTAACCCATTTCAACTTATCATCTAGTTGAAATGTGTGCATTTTTTCTTTCTATTCATTGATCAGTGATCTATTAATCCGATCATTCAAATTCTTTAGGGAGATTCTCCTTTTAGTTGTGTTGCGTTGAACAAAATAAAACTAAAAATGAGTTTGAAAGTAGGAGTTTATTGAAAATATATTTCCAAAGCTGTGGTTTGTCGAACATTATGTGAAATGGAAACATTTTAAGAAGCTGTTTCAGTGTGACCGACATTAATGTTGCAATAGTTACCCTTTAAAAAGATAGACCAGAGGAACTAAAGACAGCCACGATCAATCTTTCTCCACAGAACAGCTTGACAGCTTAGTCTAGGAAGCACTCAGAAGAATTTGCCTTCCCATATCAAATGCCAGGAAATGAAACTGGCCATCTTTTCTAACCATCTTTTCTTAAAGAAAAGGCGATGAAAAGCATTTATTTTTTAAACTCGAATTTGCCACCAGTTGCTATGTCAATTACAAACCGTTGACTTTGATAAAACAGCTATCGATAGATTAGATCTTTGTAAAAAAATTTCCAAGAGGGAATGGACTTTATCTGATTGACTTGTGTGTGTTTCTAAAACCTTCTGGTGAACAGTGTGTGGGACGTGAAATGAATTCACGAAATGGGCCTGAAATCCTTTGTTTGTCAAAGCATGTGTGGGGTTGCAAGTATTTAAGCGCGGTCACTCACTGGACATTGCAACACTGAAAGTATTCTGAAAGGAAAGAGTCTATTCTTAAGAAAATATTCCAAATAAAATATTTCAATGCGCCGAAGCCGGGAAATGAAATTAATAATTGTAGCCGCGTTACTCATAGGTGGAGTGTGGGAGTTGCTAGGGGAGCATAAACCGAGGAATAATTGGTTAAAATCTGACGTGAGGAAAAGGCTGTAACATGGCGCGTCGTTTTGTTTTGAACTGGTAGCTGCGGATTTATCTTCATTGTGCGCGTGTTCCTGATCCTGAAAATGACTTTACTAAATAACAATAAGTTGCCCGATAGATTTACGAGGATAAAAGCAATCAAGTTTAATTTTTTTTTGCAGTTTATTTGCTAGTTTTATACACTGTCTCTTGCTGTGCTTTGTTATAAAACCGTGCAAATTTCTAATTGAATCCGATGTGGAAAGTGAATGACAAATATTTAATGCTTCGAATAGAGAAAGATGCACAGATTTAAGCTAAATGCAACAACGCAATACATAAAATGGGACCTGGATATTAATGGGCTGGTTAATTTCCATGACATCCAAAGAATGATGAACCATTAAAATATTCGTGCGGGTTGCTATCAAATGAAAAATTTAAGGACTTATTTTCGCTGGTAGTTTGATTGGGATGGGGGGCGGGGGGGACGGACGGACGGGAGAGGGACGTCGAGGGGTCGAAAATTGAACAATATGGCGCCGAATCTTTTTTTTCTGGTTGACATCAGCTGTAAAATCGCATTTACAAAACCCTGGAGACCTCAGGAAAACTTTCACACGGACTTGATGCTTTTTAATGGTCTATATCGCAGTGCATATAATTAGGAACTGAGTAGCTTGGTCCTTCATCATAGAACATAAGAAAGTTTCTACTAATATATTAACTCGCTTTTGCAAAAAAAAGTCGACACGCATATTGACGATATTAAGTTTTACATTAGATAAATAAACATTTGAGTATTAAAACTGTCATCCTCTCTAAATCTTGTGCCTTCATAGCTAAATCCGTGATAAAGTAGGAATGCAAATATTCATGAAATCTTGCCTAGAGAAATAAATGAATTGGAAAATTATTTAACACTTTGTTTATATAATCAACACCGAACTGTGCACGGTCCGTAAATGAACATTGTAGAAAATTATTCTTGCTTCCTAAAGAATTTGTGCACAGAATTTTTTTAAAAAAAGACTTGATGCCATTAATTAGAAATAAATGCTCGATGCGATCAGATAACTAGAATCATTTTGGGCTTTTCTTTATCAAAGTCGCTGATAGGTTAACTGAAACCTCTTGTTACAATGTGTGTTTTTAATTACAGTGGTTAACGATCTAATTCATATAGATCCAGTACAATTGTTATCTTGTCGATCATATTTACATTTGCATTTTCGTTTTAGAAACTGAATAACACGCCTTTCAAGGCAGACACCACTTTTTTCTCAGCTATTTCACAGATTTTAGAGTTTATATAAAATTCAGTGTAAAATCGTTTTTCATTCAAAGTCATGCATATTTTGGACTGATAACATCACTTTAAAAGCAGTTTTTTGCTAGACCAAGAAAAATATATTTCATTGTGAATGGAATGAGCTGGAAAGGTCAGTGTATTTTGCAGGCATCTTTGTTTCTCTTGCAGGTCCAATGACTGTTCTATCCAGACACCACGTGATGGCTCATTACACCGAATAGAAACTTTTTACCCCTTAATTCCTGAATGTTTGTGTAAGTCTCGAGTCCTTGTTTGGTAATAAAGTTATTTACAAGCTGAAGAAGTGCTTCTCTCTTTGGTTTTGTAAGAAATAAAAATTGAAAACGTTTCCATTCACAAACACTAGTTTCCACGCATATACAGAGCCTTGATATTTGAGAGAGAGAGAGAGAGAGAGAGAGAGAGAGAGAGAGAGATTAATTGAATACTTTAGCTATCGCAGCTGTCCACTAAAAATGGGTGCAAATATAAAGTGAATATTAATGAGTTTTTGTTAGTAATAAATGTATTATCATGAATATATGATCCATACAAGAAAATATGTTATCAAGAAATTTATTCCAGAATTGTTTGACAGAAAACTATTAGCAAGGAAAATAAGTACAAGAAGGCAAGAATCTTAGAAAAGGAGAATTTGCTATATTTTTCTAAATTGAGACTATACAATTACTGTCAAATTCTGTTTCCATGCCTATAATATAACTAATTACATTATTTGTAGATACAATGGTAACAGAAAACTACAATTTTGTTCTAGTTAACATTAACTAAAATAAACTTGTTTACAGAGACATGAATACAACTGATTTGACAGGCTAAAAAGTACAGAATTTTATTTTTTATATAAATACGCATTGTTGAAGATAAATAATACAAAAAAAAAGAAATATTTTACTGGCATTGATCAATAAATATATCTGAATGTTTACCAGAATACACACATATTGAAAGACACACCAGCTACTCATTCTTAAGATTTCTTCAAGGCCGAGTTGGAAACATTTGCCTCAAATGAGCTGTTTCACCCATTGAAATGTAAACTATAAGTGCAATACAGGTGTCCAAAGGAAATCAAGCATCAGCAAATACCCAAGAATGTCTTCACGATTGCTTTTTTCAAAGGACAGAAGATTTATTCATTTACCCTGTTTCACATTAAGACTATGAATTAAATGTACAACCTCTTGGATTTTTTGCATTACCAAGTATTATTTTACCATAAAGATTGCAATGATTGACTGATTAGGAGGGAAAGAGATGGTAGTGAAGAGGGGAAAAGGGTGGGATGGAGCAATATAAGCAACGTATATTCGTACAAGCAGCATACATGAATAAGAAAACATTTAGAGAATGGATGGAATGAGGAATAATGAGTAAAGGAAAGGTTAATATAATTTATTTTTCCTCAGTCAAACACCCCTCTTGCATCTGCTACAGATGGGTCAGTTTGGGAACTTCCTGAATTCTTCCCTGAGAAGGATGATGTGATGAAATGTCTGTGTAGGTTGGATGTGAGGCATACGGTCCATGGTGCTGACTGGGGGTCATCTGTGCAGCACTGTTGTAGTCCATGCTTGTGGTGGCAGGGTGAGAGAGGTGATTGAGGCCAAAGAGAGGTCCTGAAGCTGACATAGAATCCACATAGTTCCCACCAACATACACTGGACTACTCTGTATGTTTGTTGTCCCATAATTGCCACTTCCCTGCAGTACATGGGGATCATATTCTGGAGCTGTTCCAGGATATCTTTTCTGTTGAGTTGGCCAACTTTTCACTGGGTTTTGGTAACTCATGATCATGGTATAAGTGTTCTGATGAGGTTTATTGAAAGGTGGTGGTGAAGGGTCATCATAGGTAGAATTGTTAGCAAGTGGATGCATGGCATTTACCAATCCAGTGGGGGCTTGGACAGAAAGTGGAGGGCTTCCTGTAGGTGACTGTCCTCCAGAAGAACTCACCATGTCTTTTATTTTTTGATCTTTTTTGTATTTCATTCGACGGTTTTGGAACCAGATCTTGATCTGTCGTTCACTGAGATTGAGAAGGTTTGCCATCTCCACTCGGCGAGGTCTGCAAAGGTAACGGTTAAAATGGAATTCTTTTTCCAGTTCCACCAGTTGTGCACTGGTATAGGCAGTACGTGCTCTCTTTGATGCAGATCCTGGTGGACTTCTGTCCCCATTGACAATTTCAGCTGTGAGCAATAAGATAAAGACAATTACTTGCTTAAAATGCACTCATCTAACAAGAAAGTTCTCAAAAAACATTTAATAACACAAGAAAGATAAAAATAGGTGTCCCATTTAACATTCAAATATCCATAAATTTCACATCATATAATATTAAAAGTACTACAACTCAGAAAACTGAATCATAATTATATTGAATCTATGTTTAGATCAACATATCCCACAATTTATGTAGTTACAAGATAAATAAGTAAAATACATCTGGCCAATTCAAGATCATGTATAAAGTCAAAGAATGCTACATTGAAGATGTTAATGTTTGTCTCAACAGCTATACTAGTAGAACAAACCAAAGATTGTTTTATGGGTTTGTGGTCACTTTTTTATGATATTAACTTTCCTGTTTCATTCAACCAGAATGTGACATTTACATATTCTGGGTTGTTTAGAAAGAGTAACATGATGTATATATCAGGTAATTGCATGTATCAGTACAAAATAATAACAAATCGAGAAACTGGAACACAGGAGGATAGCATGGCAATGCTAACAAAGTGTTAAAGTATCAGCGAACGCTTCATGAGCTGTACACGTTTGGGAAGTGTGCTTGTAATGTTTTGATTTAAATAGCGGGCAGCCAATTCATTGGGTATGAAAACGACACAAAAAAAAGTGTACCTGTGCTAGGACTGTTGCTATTTTTTTGCTTGGAGTTTTGTCGTGTCTCTTTCATCCATGGGAATATCTGCTTGGCGAGACTGGGTGTGGAGGTGCGAGAAGACTTAGGCAGAGTCTTGCTGGTGCCTGGCTGTGTCGAGTTGCTGCTGGAGTTTTGGGGAGGTGAGACAGGTGGAGCTTGGCAGTGTTCAGGGAGGTTCGAGCGCATGCAGCTCCCATTGATGTCTTTAGATTTGGCATGCGGACCACTGATGCCAGCTGGCTGCAGGGAGCAGGCCGAACTCGGATAATCATTTTCAACGTGAGAAGATGGTGGATACGGTTCCTGCGCCACTTCGTAACTGAAACCATTTGCTCCTTGGTATGTGTATCCACCGAATAGAGTACAGTTGTCGTAGAATGTAGTTTTTTGCATCTCGCCGTTTCTCAATATTTATTTCACAAACTGTCAGGGTCCTGACACCCTTATCGAATAACATTGGCACCCTGATTCACGTGACGCTTTCTTCCAATAGCCTCCTGGCAGTTGACCTAAGGTTAGAAGAACCACGGAATAATTGTGTGAATCCATCTTAAACACTCAAAAGCAAATGACATGAATAGCCTTTATCAAACAAGCTCCACAGATGCCATGGCTGATCTTGATTCCCGGGCTTTTCCAGACGATAGAAGAGGGGCGGGTGAGGTGGAGGGGGCGGGGGCGTTAAGAGGAAGGGGGAAAATCTTACTTTGAGCTCTGATCGAATGTTATAAATTTCACTTGGCCATATACAATACTATATTAATAGCATTCAGATTCAACATTATCCTACATTTAATCCCTTTAGTTTAGGCTGCGTTCCAAAAATGATCATTATTTGTATAAAAAACTTCAGACAAACTCAAAAGATATCAACATCCAGCTTCGTAAACTTTCACAGACGGCTCGGTTAACATAAGCCCATAAAAAAATAATTCGTTACATTTGATTTTATTGTACTTTACTTGATTAAGTGTTATGCTGTCAATAACATAGATTAAAAATCTGACCTACCGCCTAAAATTAGGTTTACGATTATTGTTATAAAACGAAAGCTGCCAACCTTTAAATGTACGGCGAACATGGCGGGATGAGATTTACCCTGAAAACATCTGGTTTAAATAGAAGGGAACTAATGGATGTTTCAGTAGCTATGTATTTAAACTTTAATCTGAAACACATTTTTACGGGCACCATCATTCCTTGTTAAACGCAACGATCTAAAACCGGCGTCCCTCGAAACCCTTTCCTTCTACAAGATAGCAGTGAAAATGCGGAGGCGAAAAAAAATTCAGGGAAATATCTCACAAATAACGTGGTTCGGAGAGGCAATCAAGGCGAACACAATGTATGGTTGAATTATACTTTCTTAGCCATTTATGTTAAGTATGACTTCGCTGCTTTCTGAAAATGCAGTTGCACTGTCTTTTGACAGTGTTTTACTTTGGAGGAGAAGGTGTGAAAGCAAATACTCTCTCTCTCTCGCACGCACACACACACACACTCTCTCTCTCTCTCTCTCTTTCTCCCCACACCCCCCCCCCCACCCCCCACCCCTCTCTCTCTCCCATTCTTTCTTTCGCTGACCCTGTGTAAATCGGATACTGTTTTTGGACTGATCATGTCTGGCCCTGCGGCGATTTTTTAGAAGCCTTTTCCTCTTCCCTTCCATAGCTTTAAAACTATCCATGATGGATCGGCAAGTTATTTCAAATCTGGAAAAAAAACGGGGTTTCTGTCCTCTGACCGGCATTTGAACCTTTCTCTTAACTAAGAAAGGATAGGAGAGATAATAGCTACTGTCTTGTAAGGTACTCTATAATTTGATCTATGAGGGGCCAGTCGACCAATAAAGATTTTTTTTTGTGTGGAAAATAGACCATGGGTTCCCGGAGCGGCTGAAAGACACAGATTCGACGGCGCAACCCGGACGCTCCTGGGATGTGGAACGGTTTGATTTCTATTCTAGCTTCACATGGCGTTTTCCAATTTGTGCTTAGCTTGGTTTCGGTTTGACACATTAATTTTAAATATCCGAAGGAATTGCCAAAGTCATTAATTGTGGAATCCTGGCGATAAGAGTTCGAGGTCTATCGTATTTTGAAATAAAAACAATTATCTGGAATTGATCAAAATATTGCAAATAAGTCCCCAGTTCGCATGGAATAGTTTCCTCCAGTGTTGTAGTATTTAAAATTTTTAAAGAACCCGTTTTTTTGCACTTTTAATTTCTGAAGAATTCACTGTCAGTTGGCAGTGGAGACCGGCCTTCATGAAAAAAAAGAGAAATGAAATGTGTTTGCAAATTAGTTTATCTTCTGTGCAGATATCCCCTTCACTTTGTGCTAAAATTAAATGCATTGACCTTATTGTAAACTACCGAAGAAAGATGAAAATTGTTCTTGAAAAACTAAATCAAAATATTCAAATTAATGCACATTCTGAACAATGTTAATAGAACGAGTTTAATAGAAAAAGGAAACAAAGGGCCGCCGTTTACAGACTACCTGCTTCGATAAATACGATTAAAAAAAAACCGAATTTTATGAACCTCTGCTCATTTCCATTCCACGAGATTGGACATTATCTTTGTTCTTTTATACAGGCTTAGGGGTTCCTGCAACCAGAAGATAAAATACACATTGAAATTTTGGACCTTTCATTCATTTAGAGACAGACCAATATCTTATCCTCTTTGCTACGGAGAACAAATGTTGAAAGTTATATTTACCAATCCGTGTACACTCACACACAGACACACAAAATAATAATAATAAATTCCAATAAAATGACCCGCCTTTAGCAGTGATTACAACTGCATTTGGGGAAAACTTAGAATGTGGCAGAGAGCCACTGAAACTACAATTTTACAAGGTACAGTGGCTTTTTTGTTTCAAATGGTGCTTTGAGAGAACTGAACAAAGCCGAAAAAGTCAGGCGCGTTCCAGTCGCGGTAGCCACCATATTTCGGTGGTTGTAGTGTAATGTCTGAGAATTCACTCTCCATAATCCCGACATGCAGTACCTGCAGCTCTTAATCCTTACATGAATGGGGCATTTAAATTATCAAAATGTTTAAAATATACGAAGAACAACCACCCTTGTTAATGGGACAACAATAGGGGAAGTCGTCAGACTCCTTAAATTATAGAGCTCTGTAAAACGCCGATGTAAATAAATCTGACATCATGTGAGGGCTTGATCTTGAAAAATACTCCAAATTAGCCCTCATAAAACAGGCACATGGAACGGGTTCCGTGTTGAATTCAGATGCAATGTGAAACAGTCGCTGCATGAAAGGAAGCTATAGCTTGTGAACTCTTCTTGAACCGAGATTGAAGTCATATGGTCATAAATCACTGGGACATATACTCCGCCATTCACGAGTGATACCCTATTTGAGTCCAGCTTACCTTAGCCGCTGACGATAGAAGCAGAGCAAGACATATTATTTCAGATTCGCCGCGCAATCGATAAGCAGGAGTTCCCAAATTATTTTTTATACATATAAAAAAAAGAAAGATAAAACAGCTGGTTATGGCGCTGAAATTCAATCGTTGAAAGGCAACGGCAAAGAAAGGCGAGATGGTACCGCTTCAAAGAACTGTAGAAAGCTCAAGGCTTGAATGGACAGCCCTGATATTATTGAGCCCTAGACTGGTACGCCCTGCTCACAGATAACAATGGTTTCTCAGCTCTACAGGGCAGAGTGAAGTAGAAAGAAAACCCATATATTCGGTATGTTTGTTATGAATATAAGATGTAGATATATATTAAAAGCACGGTTTTTTTTTTAAAGGGGAACAACGATTTCTTTCTTATGCAGGGCAGGCAACGAGTGTTAATCCCCTCGAAACATAGCGTCATAAATGAAAAATTATGCTAATTAGCGACGTGGAGGACAAGGCCTAGACTCGGGTGGCAAGCTCGCTATTTGCTTCACGTGTTTGACAATTATGTATCCGTTTATGCTAATATGTTTTCAGGCAAAGGGAAACATTTCACCATCCAAATATTATTAAGACAAGATATTGCAATAAAAATGTGAACAGCTAAAACTTGGCGAAGGAATATATTTCCATCTCCAACATTGCTTACTTAACTCTCTGTTTGAACCATTAATTAATAATTTATTCATTGACAAAAAGAAACTTTACAGCCACACTGGATGCGGTGGAAATAAAAAAAATATGAGCGCAACGTAAAAGGGGTGGGAGAGGAGGGATGGGTGGGGGGTAATTATTTTCTATCCATCTACATTTTCTATGTAGCAAAGCTGTAGATGCACCAGAATCCCTCTCTAAACTTTTAATCTACACTTGCTTTGAAATTTAAAAGTGATGTTTGGAAAATTTAAAAAAATGCCCTGGCCAGTGGTGAAAAAGAAAGAATTGTCACTTGAGGAAAAGCCAATGAGGTAAAAAAAATATGTATTTGGACCTTAAGCTCCATTCCGCTGCTTCTGTCGTTTATGACTGCGTAAGATTTATGACATCATGACATCATAGCTGTAAACAGTGTTAAAGGATAGATGCTTTACTAGTTAGGTACATGAAAGAAGAGCTTGCAGGGTGTGGGAGGAAGAGCTGCAAAAGAATCTACAACTCTGCAACTTTTTTTAAATGCCTGCTCACTATTCTTTTATACTTTTGTTTTGCAAACTCCGTGTTTTTAGTGTTATAAAAGGAACGATTCAGAATTGTGAGACCTTGAGGATGGTTGGAATAAATGAGAGGAACGTCATGCATTCATTTTAACGTGCAGTGATTTTCCGCAATAGTGCTTCTCTGCCAAAGGTACAACTTAATAAAATGACCTTCCGCTTTTTGTTGTTTATGAAGCAAGTTCCGGCCAATAAGAAACGGGGCCAGGCATTGTAGATTATTTTGTCAATCGTGGGATACATCAATAACTAGCTGCACAACTTTTAAAACTGGACGTCACATCAATCATTTTTTCCTCCACCAATTATATATTTGTAAACTACCTCAGCAGTCTCACTTTGATGATCTCAATTTTGTACTCCTACATATCTGCTTCAAAATAGATCTTAATTGCTTTTTGAAATATGTAGATTTAATATGAATGTCTATTTGGTGGTAAGTTCAAGTATACACTTGATAGTTTTACGAGATCTCTTTGATTTGTTCTCGTGAAACAATTGATCTCCCTTCACGTAGAAAGATATATCTGATTTTAATCGAACACTAGAAACGTCGATAACTGAACACTATGCCCACTTCATTAAGGCGTAATGGAACTTAAACAATATGTATATTATACACCTCTACAATACATAATTGAATAATAATTGTTTGTTTAATAATTGTTACTTCATCCTCTCTCTTTATTCATCCATTTTTCTTTCTATAGTTGGCTAGTTAACTGTCACATATGTAAACAGGATGTCTGATTTTGGGAAATATTTCAGGTATCATATGAAACAAAACCGACTTACCGCAATAATAGTATTGGTTTCCGATCCAGTTTTTTTTTTTTGTTGACGGCCTCTTTAAAAAGAGCGAAAACTGCGGGGAGTGGGGTGGGATGAGAGAAAAGATGAGAAACAAACCTTTGACCATGGAATTTTTTACAAAATCGAATTCATTGCACACGACCTCTGAGTAAATCGACAGTATTCAAGCAAGTGACAGAAAAAAATGTAACAAATTGTAGTTTCCAAAATTACCTATATATTTTGCATGAATAATAATTATGTATTAGATACGATAGTAAATATGAACATTAAATGTGAGTACATTAACAAAAAATTTCCCTGCTCATACGCAATAAGATGAATATACTTCTGAAATTAACCTACAATTCATTTGTGCTTAACCATAAATAAAGTTATTAGTTAATTTTTGTAGATGTCATTCCTAAACCGGTCGGTACATTAAATGTTCATTTACTACGCTTCACTTGGAGGACATATAGTCTCCCAAATTTAAAAAAAAACATATAAATCTAACGTTTCGATTAATATTTGTTTAAATGTTGTTTTTTAAAGATTAGCTTTTGGCTCAAGCAGACGCATGAGCCTTCAAGAAACATCAAATATTAAAAGCACGCATCAGTTTAGAACGGTCAAAAATTCCAAAGAGCCTTATTTTTGGTTATTGTATTTTGAACGATTTCAAACATTCGATTGAGTATGCTGAATAATCTGAAAATTGAATTTTGTATTTTAAAAACAATTGTTTTATGATTCCAAATCTGCCACATATAAAAAAGTAAAAGCGGACTTTGCCATCATGTACTGAAAAGGAACATAAATAAGGATTTTTATAAACGGTGTGTTTCTGGAGTCAAATATCCGTTACCTTTTGTCTCAAATAGCAGCAATTTTGTAAAGCTAAAACATTCAAAGCTGGCGACCTCCAACTATAAACATGTTTTATGTAATCTTAAAACCGCTGTAGATACCCAGATTTAATCTCTATCTTCGTTTCCTATCAGTTAGCTAGCATATCCGGAGGTATTTATAAATGATTAAATGAGAATTGGAGAAACGGAGAAGTGCTATAGGATACTAATAGAGGTTATCCAGTCATAAATGACTAAACGGCAGAATCGAAGCAGAACAAAGGCAACAAAAAAGGCTGGGATGCGTGTTTCTGCAGGGATACACCTGCTTTTTTAAAAACAAATAAAAGAAACCCTTCGGTGTTTTAATCACGAAACAACGATCTACGTTAAGGTATGCACAACTGCTGATTTTAATGGGTTTCCGCGGTGTTTATTCCTGAAGCGAATACGAGAGGTAGGAGGAATGCTTTCAAAAAAGATCCAGTTCTTCGTTGCTGACCACTAAACTCATAAATAATTTACCTTGTCTGGGAAACAAATGTTCATGAATCATTGGGTGGCAAGAACTGCTATTTTTAAGTTCATTTTATTATTGCCAATTTAATTTGAGGGCTTACCAAAAAAGAAAAAGAGACCGAAACGCGTATTTATATAATGCGTGTATGGAGGGCTGACTTGGGACCTCTGAATCAGGCACACTCACACCCACACGCGCGCGTATACAGCTGAGTTCAACGCAATCAAGAATTGTCCTCCTGCCGAAATAATTTAGTCTTGGAGGATATTTAAACTTGCTCTTGCACTGTGGATAAAAATAAAATGAAAAGAAATAAAATATGTCTTGGCTCATTGTGACAGCTATAAGCCTCTCTTTGAATGATCTTTCCTAGAATAGTAATAACTCACCACATTAATGATCAATCTACTGGAGAATTTGAAATATTTCTAAAATAAAAATTCGTCCCACTATCCCAGGTTTTCTCCACGATCGAATATAATCCTGTTAAAAGAGATATTGCATGCCGCGCATGTCTTCTCCCGACCCAATGTTTTTTAATGGCCTGCTGTAAATAATCTGGATACTGACTGGGTGATCACAGCCCAGAGACACAGGCGAAGGCCTCCTATCCAAATGCCAGAGTAGTGTGTTTGCATTAGGCATTCACGTGGTCAGTACGTCAACGTTTTCCCATTTTATACAGACTTTAAACAATTGTTAATTGATTTTTTTTAAAGTCTTGGATCACCGAAACTTGCAGCTTCGCGCATTTCCAAAACTTCCCACTTTATAGCGGATATCAAGATACTCTACATACTGATGTAGGTTCTTCTTGGGTTTTTTTTTTAAAAGCAAATTCATATAATTAGCTTTCTGCAATTTTTTTTCGCTCTCTCATGCTCATTTTCTCTGCGAAAACTATGCAAGTTTAATTTTTGAGAAGTCAACCTTTGCCATGTTACCTGATTTCAATCAGAACTGGTAACTCGTGCTTCCTCCCCACCCCCCCCCCCCCCCCCACCCCCTCCCCTCCACTCTGCCATGTAGAATCTCTATATGATGGGTTAGGTTTACACCCACGCATAGGTTTTCAAAGAATAAGGTCTGGAAAAACTAAATGCCTTACTTATTCTTAACAAGCGAAGGATTAGTTCGCAACAGAACATGGATAGAAATTTATTTTGGAATAAATCACACCGTAACATGAAATTCCTGTAATTTATGCATTAAATATAATACTATGTCCAGTACTTGTGTGTGTACACACACACACACACACACACACACACACACACACACACACACACACACACACACAATTTTATGAAGATGACAATGTTATTACAACTTTCATTTAATTACAATGTGTTGGTATTTTTATAGGGACTCATCAGAACGTATTGGGTATTTAATGCTAGACTGCATAGTGAAAGCATGCAACGAATGTCTCAATTAAAAGGTATTATTTGTATTTAAAATATTTTCCCTGCAATCGTGAATATCAATCGTGCAATGCATGTTTTATGATGTACATTGGCACATTTCCAAATGTACCTTCGCATCTGACCTATTAATGCATAATTTGTGCTTAATGTGACATTTGACCTGTGGCACAGAGACGTGTAATGGCATTTACACTTGTGCTTCGGGTACTCGCCTCGTTTCTAGCTACTCCCTCTTACTTTATAAACCGCTGATAAGATAACTGGAACCTTAACATAACAAGATGACACAAATAATGATATTGGGTTTGAGTTTGACTGGCTTGAGTTAAAGACAGATCAATAGGGTTACTGTACAACCAGAGATCATTTGATCTACTGAGCTAAAGGACTTTCAGTGACGACCTGTTTGAGAAAATGTGTAATAAGAAGAAGTTAATGTTTAATGAAGAATATAGCGCATATCTTGACAAACGCACGTAGGCCAAAACGGTAAAGACGATTTCGACATTATCACAGGAATCCCAATTTGGTCTGCACTGGCATGCAAAATACAGGGGGAAAAAAAACCAAAATAAGACTTGAGTTTTCTAATTTCAGAACATTTCCATCCTGCTGTAAAATGGATAGTCCTGCGTATGTGTCAAAAAAAGTTGCATGTCAATTCTAACCCCTGCTGTTCAAACTATCTTCCTTCGCATATCTACGCTGGGTACATTTTAATTTTGCTGGAGGCATGATTTGTGATAATGAGGAGAAAGGAATTTAATGCAAAGCAATTTTCTGCTAACGTCAAATTTCACCTTATCGCTAGTCGTCTATCCGGCTGCAAACGCCTGAGGAAATGAAAGCATGTTAAAACATTTCTGTTTAACAAAATGTTATACTCTCATGAATTAGAAAATAGCCAAACATTTGAGATATAGTTTTAAGGTGGCGCACGCTGTACCAGAGATAATATGCAATCATATTGCACTGTAAAATAATTACGGTATCCAGAACTATCTTTAGTGAAAGGGAAATTGCTTCCAGATGTAATAAAGAGCGGAACGTGGAATTTTCCTTTTTCTTTAATTAAAAAGTGACGCAGTGAGCTTTAAGTTTAACAAAATTCGACAGGGCTTTGGTTACCTAAAAAGTAGCGAGTCCAATAGGTAAACACTCTTTGCCCAGGTCATAAATCATGTGGGTATTCATCATGAGGATGGCACCCTATCTAAAATGCTTTTGAAGCTTCTTCTACGGAGGTGTCAATATCCATCAAAGGTAAACCCAAACCAAACGTTTAACTGTTTCTTTCGGAAGTTTTGGAAGGAAAAGAGTTTTCTGAAGATATCTGCGCTTAGTGGGGGTGGGAGAGAGCCGAGTCTGTCTTAATCCGTTGCACACAAAAAAGTCACCAATAGTTCACGGAAACCAACTCGTGGCGTCTCTCTCTCGGGTCAGGCAATGGACCATTAATTATATCCTGGAATTTATGTAGAGCTGTTGAGGGGGTGGGGTGGGGGTTGGGGGGGGGGGGGGGGAACTGAAGCGGCGGGGTTTTTTTCCCGCTTACCTGTTGGATCTTTGGCATGGAAAAAAAAAGTGATCTTATTTTGGTATTTGATCAGAGGCGATTAAACTTAGTTACATCACTCCCAACTTCTCGCCGCACCCCCATCTCCACATCCAAACTCTGCTTGAGAAATATGTTCATAAGGACCTTGATAGATTTTTTAAAAGATACACGTTGGAACATCTCAGGAATGTCACTGAAAGAAACATAGGTTCAACTGACAGACCGGCAACTGCCGACCACACGACTAGACCCAAGTCTGAAGGGTCTATCAACTAAATGTAGATATTCCACATTTCAGGCGCGTAATTTGTTTTGTGATGTCGTAAAAACATCAAAAATAATATCTTGCTATAATGTCAGGAAAATTTCAAAATCGCCAGCTGACATCTAAGGTAAACGAACATGACCAAATTGTAAAATTAACATTAAATATGGACAAGAGTAACTGCAATTGCTGGAACATTGGACCAAGGCACAAAATGCTGGAGGAAACATCTAGTAGGAAGTGAGCTGGTCGGTGAACGTTGGAAATTATGGTCAAATGAGCTCAGGGTTGGCAGAGCAGCCTTTGGTGAATTCTTTCATGTAAGTGCCTACCGTTCTAAATATTCTACGAAATATGTAGGAGCGATAATTTAAAAAAATACGGGCGACCGGATGAGAAAGGAAAGAAAAGAAGAGAAAGAGAAATAAAGAAAAACAAGGAAGTCGAAGGAAATTGAACAGAGAGACTTCTAGTAACTTGCTACAAAGATTTTGTGCAATATCAACATCTTACCAATGTCAATATGATTTTTAAAATGGTTATAATCATTATTTTTAACCAAATAAACCTCAAATCTCTGTAGAGTGCGAACAAGGCACCACCATCTCCTATTTTTGTTTTTTTTTCAATTGCAACACATTCGGACCATTGCTCCTCTGAAACCGACCACATTTCAACACAAAGAAATGGCGAGCAGAGGGGAGGGCGTCAGGGATGGGGGGGGGGGGAGAAATGGAAAATATGGCAACATAAATACGCTTCTCAGCGATATGAAGCCCTCATTGAACAAAAAGTGAGAAAACTACGTTAGTTTTAAAGGAAATAAAAATTTTCTATAACACCATTCAAGTGAAATATATTTAAAAATTGGTTTCCTTTGTATTATCAGCGAAAGGTCAGAGGTTAGAATTATTGCATTTTCACTTTTCCAATAGCTAGTCTGGGAGCATGGGATAGCACCAATATAATTTATTACCATATCTTTACTTGAGCTAATTTGATCTGTTTATGAGATTCGCTGAAATACCATGAGCTATAAAGTCAGGAACACTGCAGAAGTGTCTAAAGTGTCCATTGTTTGGTGACCTTAGTTAAGCCATGTGATTTTGCTTTGAACATTATTCGCGATTTTGTTCATGCTAATCGATACCACAAATTTTAATTAGCCAGGAAGTGTAAACGGAACTGGACCTGTGTGGAGCATTTATGATCCCATGACCTGATCGTTTGCCTTTGCTCCATCCTTTAATCTTTTTTTTTGCAATATTGTCACAGCGATCATGGACAAACGACATACATTTTATTTCATGATGTATTTAACAAGCGATTTGTTCATGGATTGCAGGTGTTCCAATTTTATGCGTTTATTTACCATTTAACTGTTTTTAAAGAGCCATTTATTGTAATCTTTGCCCGGTGTTTCTCACGGTGCCTGGATATGTTGTGATATAGTTCTTACCGATATAAAAAAAATCTAACTTTTCATTAATTTCAAATAGGTTTTCCTAGCCTACTGACGTGTATTATAGTATTAAAGATTGATTGGTTAATTCTGCAGATGATACATTAAATCATCATCTGATTGGAGGTGTCTTTATCTTTTGCGCGTGTACTGAGCAACTTATAATCTAACCTTGCACGGCTTAATACATTATATTCAGGTTTAAATTTTTTTTTAAATATCTGTCCGTTAAAATGTTCCCGACTGTTCCCCGTCAGCATTACACTGTTTGGCGATGTGAATACAAAAAAAAAACCCAAAACGTTTAAGAAAATAATGTTTAAAAATAAATTATTTCACAGATTCCATAAAATTATGGACGGAGAAAGAACATGAAAATTTTAAATTTGAAAGCGTCTAGAAATCATATCTTTGGACGTAGAATTTTCCTTGCGTTTGCATAGCTTTGTTGCCCTTTCAGAGAAATGTGATCTGGAGAAGAAGTTCATAGACACATCAATACACGTTTCATCAAGCACTGAAACAGAATGATACAAAATATGGTTCAGTAGCTCGGCAAATCTTTGTTCAGTAAATACTGTATTACCAGTATTCTTGACATTTCAAATATTATTGGTCATAACGATTTCCCTTGGCTTTCTTTGGAAGTCAAAGCCTTTAGGAGGGGCTTTTCCTTGATAATCGACCCAATATCATGATTGCCTTGATATAGCTATCCTAGGTAAAGGAGAGAGCATACATATTATTAACAGAGGAGTTTTAAAGCCACATTATCAGAATATAAAAGTGTTGTTTGCCTTTTTTGATCTTGAATATTTCAGAAAGAAAATTCACATATTAATATCAACTCTTCGGAACGAATGTAGTGCTATTGGACATGATTCATGTGCATTGGGAGCACCAAGTCACATTATTTTTCCATTCCCGTGCTTGGAGTTTTCAATTAATAAAGCCAAAAATTGAATCCAGGGTCAAGCTCACAAATAAATTAACATACCTTTGCTATGGAGGCTAAGCAATATCCAATTGTGTTCTATATCGATTTGCTAATGTCTTTACTTTTTAGGAGCCCTTTTTTGGCAAATGAGGAAAGTCAACATCCTGAAGGCCTGTCCATCGCAGCACAACACTTCATTGTTTTTTCCTCCCTTTCTTTAAACCCTATAACTGTTATTCAAGAAGTGAAGGAACTGATTTTATATCACGAGCTTAAAGAAAAATTGGGCGATGGTTTTGTGTATGTATCTATGTTTGTCTGTGAATTTCTGAGTAAGAGAGTGATAAAGAGAGGGAGAATATGTGTGTGGGGAATGAAGTAGGAATTAAAACATAAATAAAATTCTGCATGTATCTTCATTTCACTAAATTAACACTCTCCATTTATTTAATGCTCTTCAATTGTTCCCTCTTATTGTCATTGATTTCAGATCCCGTACATTAAACAATGAAATAGTTAAAATGCATTTTGTTTTGTTTTTAATTTCGTTGAGCATGTAGATAAATAGGCACATGCAACGAAGTCCAGTGTGACTGTCAAAACAAACGCTTAAAGACACTTAAGATAATCATAATTAAAAACGACCATTAAATATCCCTCAATAAGATAAAGATTGTCATTCAGTTGACAGATAATGGATATTTTCAGTTTCAGCTCCTATGCCCCTTGCCTGTTGCAACCATGAATATTTAATGCCAACCATTGCGATATTCTAATATTACTACTTAAAAGTTTGCACTAACGATCGGTGTTAAATGTTACGCTGGTATTAATGATTTGAACTTGACGGGCTAGAATCCAACCGCAGAATAAAAGGAGCAAGACAATGTGGAAGTGTGTTAGTCTTCGGTTATTTTTACAACTGGGTTTCGCTATTTATTTCTGGTCACCCAAAGCGCCTCCTTCACTAGGTTCCTATTCCAATAACGGCTTGTGTTTTAGAAAATTCATACAAAACTATCTGTAATTGGCAATCACAGATGCTGTAATTTAAGACCTCAGCTATAGCTTTCATATTATGCCCTGATCTATTGCTACAAATGGCCCGCAATAATCAACTCTGGGGAGAGGATTACAACCTTCCTCATTCCTGAATATCATCACTTGCACATCATTCTCAAGGAGTATGATTTATCACGCAGACGAACATAAACAACACACAGCTCACATGCAATGGCATCCATAGGGCTGTTGACATATTTCGCAATAAATCAAGAAACCAAGAAGAAAAACATTCCCACAAAAAAAATCAATGAAAATGGGGAAATAAACAAACATACCACCGTGGTAAATTGAAAAATAGAAGAAAAGGCACTATTTGTCAAATGTAATGACAGTCCTGTAAAACATAAATAACACACATAATATTTACGTTGAGAGACACGAGGCGCTGCAGCTGTACTTACAATAATCCAGACCACGGTGTGGCTCTCTTCTCAAATTGCTTTATTTCAGCCTCTCTCTCTCTCTCTCTCTCTCTCTCTCTCTCTCTCTCTCTCTCTCTCTCTCTCTCTCAAGTTATGGGCTTGTTTTTAAAAGAACAATTAAATTTCACGTCAGACTCGGAAACCATGTCGGCAATTTACCAGCGAATACATATCTATTCTGTAACAGCTGCATTAATTATTTAATGACTCACGTGATCGAGGGGGAAGGGGGGATTTCAAATTCATACTCCAAGGAGAAGTGTGACCTTCCACTGGGAGAGTGAAGAAATTCTTTCATATTCTTCGCTACTTTATTTTGTTCTCAAATTTGTATGAACCTATTGTCAATGGTTGCCGTTGCAGAAGTGGTGTTCGAGCGTTACCTACAAACCTTGAGCTCAGTTACGTGTGGGGAAGCATACAGGCTTTGTGATGTTTCATCTGGGGATGCTTCCTCAGGCTCAGAATCTGCGTGTTACTCGTTTACATTAACATTGCGGTCTAGTCCTTACACATTAAAACTTGGTATCCATTGCAATTGTGATAGATTTCAGCTAAATTCATTTTAAAACATTTGATTATTCCTTCTGTTGACCCAGTAAGTTATCTTTTATTGCCCATTTTACCCTTCTTGGGAACGTAATTGCCTTTTCATTAATTTGGAAGAATATTTTGTAATAATAAATATATTTGTTCCTCTGGACATTGCTTCTGTTATAATACAAGTGGCTAAAATAATAATTTTAAAATCAAGTAAACGAAACCTCGACCAGTTAACGGAATCAAGACGTTTATGGGGAAAATTTAATCCAAAATATTCACACTTCTGATGCGAATATTATCAGGAAGGTGTCCATCCTAGTGGGAAAACCTGCTGGGAACAGCAATTTTTAGAAATGCTATCTTTCTGGTATGAACCATGCCCCAAGAAACTAATTTGACACACTTCTGTCTAATAATATTCTCTATGGGTGCTTCCTAAAGTGAAGGCCTGGAATATAAACAGTGGCAGGAGTTTCTATAAGAGCATTCAGGATTATTAGAATCGATTTTATATATTTGATACCATCACCTTGAAATCACCCTTTGTTCGCACCAGAATTCATAATAAAACAATAATACAATTTAACGCAATGCTTATATATCTCATCCATCATATTTATTGCTACCTATAATGGTTAGATAATTTTAAGCTCTTTAAATAATATACAGGAGATTACAGAGGAAAAAATACAATAAATTGGTAAAGAAGAGGATAACATCTAACAAAGACGTTTTATTTGTTTATCCATTTGAAAGCGTATATCCATGCATTTTATAAACTCCATGACGAATTATTGCATTCACGTGTTTCCCTCTTGCCTAGAAAATGCAAATTGCGCTGTTATATTGACTAAAGTTGCAGAAAATGTGCTTCTGTTTAACCTGTCCTAATAGTAAATTACGTAAATAGTAAAACGCTTTCATATGCTACTTCGTAGAAATCGCCTTCTAATATCTGGCGTCTGTCCAAATGATGTGCCTCAACTTTGGAAATGATCAACTAATATTGAAACTCCAACACATAAAGCTCTCTCTCTCTCTCTCTCTCTCTCTCTCTCTCTCTCTCTCTCACACACACACACACACACACACTCACACACACACACACACACACACACACACACACACACACACACACACATTCACACACTGTCGTAGTCTGAACCTTCCTTAATATCTTCCCATCTCCCATTTTATGCCCCTCAGTAAAGTACATTTTAAAATCCAGTCAGGTAAATTAAGTCAGACTGAAAGCATATTTCAAAAGCAAATACACAAACAAAACATAGAAATGCAGGTCTGCTCTATACTGAATGCTGCTGAATCTTCAATAGAAGAAAAGCATATCCAAAACAATGGACCATTATTGTTTCTATTGAGGATTCTAGGAGCTAATTGTAATTGCAAAAAAGGAATCATTCTGTAACTTACACTTACCCGTTATTAATACTAAAATAGAAGGATTTGATAATAAATGTTCATGATAGTTTTTATTATGCAAGATGAAAGCAATTGGTCACAAGCCTGCACTTTTCAGAGACGCACATGTGCGAGAGAATATCTTATGTCAAGAGAATGTGAGTTAACCCTAGTGGTTTTTATTTATATCCCTTAGCATTGAAAATGTTCAGATAGAACAGTCATGTCTTAGATGTCTAGGGTTTCACAGGTCAGACTTCCAGGATAAAATTTACTAATCGGATAAAAAAAGTTGTCCTTTCAGTGAACTCTTTGGGTAGTCCTGCCGACCAACCAGCGTGCTGACTTTATTCCATAAGATTCATATATGTTTAAAACATAACAGAGAGATAAACATCGTAATGCCAACTGATTATTTTGCAGACTATTTTGGTCGATGTATTTACTACATATCCAACACGCACACGGGCAACAGCTTTCACAATTAACTGTCAAAGGAAGAACAAAGCAATTTGAAGTGACGAAATTAATCGAGTTTGTTTGGAGTTACCTTTCGTTTCGCTGTTTTCCATTTTCCAGATCTGAATATTTTCTAGATTTTTAAGCATGGCTGAGAGCGAATATTCAACGTTCTGCTATATTTTTAAGTATCCTCCTGGAAGAGCACCTCTTTTCTCCAGGTCCAGCCATCCAGATTTGCTGTTAAGCAACAATGGGAGAAGTATTTAAAGAAAGCAGTGATTAATGATTTCAAGTTAATTCTCGCATTTTTATAACCTTTCTGCGTAATGCCTGTGAACTTTGGTTGTATAGCTTGCATTCAAAGTCGTTGGCAGTAGTCAGGCGGAGGATGCAGTATTAGTTTGCCTGTTTGTTATTATTGTCTATGAATAGAGAAAGCAGAACAGCCCTTGCTGAGATTCAAGAATAATTCTTATATTATCAACCAAAATAATTAATTCCCATTGTAATCCAAAATTATGCACCTCCCGAAAATATAATATTTGGAAAGATTACATTTCAGAATGATTCAGTTTCTTGGGACACCCGGGGAAGAGGAAACACAAAACATATATTCATTGGATAGTGAAGATTTTCTCATATAAACGACAGATTGTAAAACCTGCCGTTGTGTCCCAATGAAAAATGTGTTCTTTTTAAAAATAGAACTTTTTCTCTCTTGTCTCTTTTGCTTCAGTTAAATATGCGAATTCTCTTTCATATGTGATTTGCATGATGCAAAACAATGCCCATAAACATTAATTTGAAAAGGACACCTTGAAAAATGCTAAGGTCAATGATATTTTGTATATTACACTTGAAAAAAAATAGTTTGGAGTTTGGGGTAGGATGGGTTAAGGCAGCAGTGAATGCAAAATGCAATTTTGCAACAGAATTTTTTTAAATTCCAGAGCTGAAGCAAAACATGTATAGCAGAGTTTTGTATCATCCAAATAGTTTGTTCCAACACAGATAATTGCATTGTAGCTGAATATATATTCTAGTAAGTTTTTCATTTGGTTTGTGCTGTATTTTTGATCCCCAGATTGCATATGCAATGTGTTATAAGAAAGAAAATTAAAATGAATACAGAGCTTCACTTGACAAAAGAGGTAATTTGTCTTCTTGATTATCTATTTGGTTGTCAAAGCTTGAACTATTACACTGCCCAATCCTTTTCTAATGGAAAAATGCTAAGAGGCAATGTATCAATGTTAGAACAGAGCTTAACTTACAAACGTTTCTAAATAAAAATAAAAAATGGCAAGGAAGCAAAGCAATAAAAAAACAACAACTGATGGCCAAATATGAGATGGAAATCCTCCCCATCTCAGCAATTTTCAAAGATGTTTTGTTATATTGTGCAATGTCACCATATAAGCATGCAGGTGCATAGGCCTCCAACAGTGTCAAAATAAGCATGTATTCATTTTGATATATACCTTCTTGAATATTTGTCTCTGGGCTAAGTCAATGTCTTCGGTATTCACATAGGCCAACTCATACAGCTATATGAGGTTTTAGAAAACCAGAGTTATGATTCAAGAATTTGTCCAACAAACCAGTTAAAAGGGAACAAAATAAAATATAGGCCTTGAATAAATTTATTTTGGTTATTATTATTTGCTCTTATTTTGGTATGGATGAGAGTTGGTACATCTAGAACAATGCAAGGACATAGACTTCTAACAAAATACAAATTCATGTGGTCCACAGTGATGCAGCTACTAAAACGTTCATAGACTGGAATGTCATAAATATGATGATAGGTTAAAACAATTTATCTGTCTAGCTTTCCATTCCACCCCACCCACCCCCCCCCCCCACCCCCACGAAAGCACACTGTGTTAATACAGAGGCCAGAGGAGAGTATTGTATCCTGGCTGTACAAGTCACATGCAACATTTTAATAATCACTTTAAATAACTTTGCTGACATAATTTATACCTACAGAGGAATTTTACATGTTTTCATTTAAGTCCAACTACATACATTTTATTGGCACCGAATGTAATATATTTGGGATCAAAACATCTGAGGATATGGAGTATATATCAGTGTAATAACCCAAAGAAAATACCCAAAGTATTTATTTTTGTGAACCCCGTTGGAAAATGACTCCAAGAGTAAAAACACAAGGGTCATCTTGCCGAACTGTTTCAACATTCTTGCTGCAGAATTTGTTTTTGTGCAAATAAAAGACTGTTTGTCATCCCAGGTTGATGAAACGGAGCCTCATTTATTAAAGTGTTCATTTGCTGTCGAGGTAATCGTTGGCATAGAGTTCATCTTTTGTACCACCAAGTAAACATGACAAATGGGGAGACTTTGGCGTGATTAAGACGAATCTTTGCCATTCTCTTCTGAAAACTGCAATCTACAATATTACAGGCTGAGGTGGGGGAAGGATGAGAGAATTTGGTAAAATCAGAGTATTTACAGTTTAGACTTTGCCATTGTAAATAAACAGTCCTTCAGACAACATCCTATGCTTCTGCGCGCATCTATAAATTTCCATCCCAAAAAGGCAGCTATAATGTGGCTGATGGTTCATTTGGCTCCTGATTCTGAGAGCTTCCTTGCGATTGATGACTTTCAGAGGACGAGGAGCATGTAGAAGACCTGATTTTGGTATTTGGCAACTTTTGGTCCTTTTTCCATTTCATTCGCCTGTTCTGGAACCATATTTTTATCTGTCGTTCTGACAGGCAAAGAGAATGGGCTATTTCCTCCCTGCGTCTCCGGGTTAGGTACCGATTAAAATGGAACTCCTTTTCCAGCTCTAGAACTTGCTGTTTCGTGTAAGCAGTGCGGGAGCGTTTTGGTTCCCCTCCTTTGTAATTAGGGTTCACTGAACAAAAAGCAACAACACAGAAATAACTGACTGAACACCACAAATCTTACAAGGAAAAGAGCTAGAACACTTAAAATAAGCATTAGCAAAAAAATTGTAAAACTTCACGACTATCATTAACCGCCGTTCAAAGGGACCTGAGCGCCTAGGACACAACACATCAAAGGAGCATGGCCAGAAGTGCAATTGTACTGCAATAAAAATTTATGGAGGCAGTCATTACTGACCTCCAGATAGGCGATCGTAAATCTAAAGAATAGCTATTTACAATGGGTGAAATAGATTCTAGGCTTTCAGTGGTAAAAAGCCCAAGCAAGCGACTCACCAGAGTTTATATGTAATTTCTTCATCCACGGATAAACCAAGGGCTCCTTAGAACAAGGAGTGTTTTGGTTGCTGAAGTTCTGGCTGCAAGACACACTTGTGACCGAGATACACTGCTGGCCATGCTTGGCTAAATGCGTTTGAAGGCCGATCTGCGATTGTATGTGGCCCCTTGGCGCCACGATTTGCTCGCCCGAGCGCTGCAGCTTGCTGCAAGAGGAATAGAGCTGCTCGCTGTACGCTGACCGAGAGTACATCGCCTCATGCTGGAACCCGGGCTCCCGTGCCCGGGTATAGTAATCCGGAGAATTGCTTGGTAGGTAATTGTTCTGTGAATATTCTTCACACGGTGGAAATTTAGGGTTCACATAGTTAGAGTTAATCAAAAACGAATTCATGACCTTTAATATCCGAAATGCAAAGTAACTCAATTTTTTTTCTAACCCTACTGTTTTTCCTGTTCCCTAAACCCTCCTACGTTACTGTCAAGTGAACGAAGTTAGGCGCTCATGTGACACAGGTAGCCAATCGTAAGGTCCGTTCGATTCCCGGATAAGGAAATAGAATTGAACGCCGAATGTTCTCCAGCTTGTCCTCGAAACAGTTTCTGATTGCATATTTTTTTTTTACTTTTTACTTTTTTTTAAATCATAAAACATAACAAGTTTACCAATAGGTCTGTCTTGTATCAAGCCCGTTAAAGACGCTTAAAATCGGCCAATTGTGCCTAAGCTACGTGTATTAAAAGTTTGTTGCTAGTTCACAACACTACAAAAAAAATCATTTTTATATAATACATAAAGTGAAAATTTGTGTGTTCAGAATCTATCCATACATCGGAAAACTTTTTGTAATCGCCTTGCTAATGCCTTTACGGAGCTTGGGGTGGGGTGGGGGGGAGAGGTGTGGAAGGTGTCTTGGTTGCCAAAGATGAAGCGGACTGCTTTGGATCAATAGAAAATTCATCAACTAATTAACAGAACCACAATCCACAAATTACATTTAGCAGCTCATTAGACGGGCGATTTTCACCGAGAACAACCCTAAAAAACGATTCCACTCGATCCATATAACTAAGAAAAATATCACAGGTGGTAACCAATTGCTAACAACTTAACGAACTCATCCTCGTTCGATTAAAAGCAATCGCAAAATGAAGAAGGGCTGTTAAAACACGTTTGTCTCTTTATTTCATTGAACGACTTTCGTTGGCTTAAATTAAAAATGTTCAACATTTTGCCATAAGCAGCAACATGCTGTCATCTGTGATATCGCCATGCCTGTAAATTTCGGAGATTTGACACAGAAAACTTTGATGTTTCATTTAAAACGATAGCCATTAAACTAAGAAGAAAATGCAAATAACTGGAATAAAATAATTGAAGATGTTCATAGATTTATATTTACTGTAGTTCACACACCAATTTATATGAATGGCGGTTCTGAAATTATTAATCTTCAAATCATAACAAATAATTTAATTCTGACAATTTCTAAACGCAGGAATGCGCGGGATTATCGAAAAAGGTAACACTTACATTCCATATTTAAATGGCTTAACCTAAATAACACGAGTGCTAAGAATTGTTGCAGCAAGAGGGGGTAAAGAAAAAAAGAACAACCCGCCATTACAGGCAGGAAGCTCAACTGCACAACCAAGTAGATAAACATTATCATTCGACGGAAACATATTCTTCTGTCTTCAGGGTGAATGTTGTTGCGTTTGTGTCGACTACATACTCCCCTAGATACGAATTTGTGACCATAACTTTGTCAACACAAATTCGGATCTACAGGGTATATATAGAGGACAAACATATTTTCGGCATTTTTGTAGCCCAGGAATGTTAAAGAGCTTCCATGACAATGAACATACACTACTGAACTAAGTGCTCGTACAGATGTGTTATGAATATGTATCTACACATCCTGAGAGTTCATTTGTTTCTAACCTTTCAGTGATTGTAATGCAGTTTTTGCATATTATTTTTAATATCAAAATGCGAGTTGCACGGTTTTGAAGATTAAAACCGGTTAATTCTGAACAAATATTTCTGTAAGTCCTAAAATATTCTTTTAAGGGACAACTTCGAACAATCATTTTGGCGAACCTCTTGCGTTTGTATCAAATAATTGAGAAAGAGACCGTCATGTGTATTACTTTTCAAAATATTTATATTAAAATTATACCAGAGCAATGGATTTTTTTTCACTCAGTGGCTCTATATCCCTTATAATTTATAGTTGTTTAACATGTGGCCCAAGTAGTGGGAACTAAACGGGCAACTAAATTAACCTTATACTATTCAAGACAGCAAAGTGTGTGACAGCCCCCCACCTCCCCCCCCCCCCCCCACAATTGAATGAGATTGACTACAAGATTAGATATGAGAAACTATGTGAATCTATTTGCGACGGATACTTAATTCTTAGATACCAATCTTTTTTGTAGCTAGGAGGAATGTTGTTTACGACATGCAAAGTGTGGTAAATAGACATATTTCCGATGATAGCAATAAAATATAAAAACATAAGGAGACTTCACTCCTTCGCATATGAAAAGAGTTCATGACTTTAAAATAAAAGAAAACTTCCCTCACACGGGTCTAACCGCGGTAATGTTAACGACAGATTAAAAACATCCTTAAACGCAAGAATAGAATTTTGTGCTATTTATTTTTGGCAGTCAATCATGGCCCGTGCAACTGTGAATTTATGCAGTTAGAAAGTACGCACATAAGCTGTTCAAAAGAACATTTTCAGAAAAGATACTCTGATCTCTGTTTAACTCCCTGCAATAAAACCGAACACATTTCGGAAGTTTGGAAGAGGAATATATTTACTGTTCCCCATCTGCTCTGCATTTCAAAGGAATCTTACTATAGATTGCTATACTAACAGAGGATGCAAACAGCAGCGGAATGGGGGAGGACTTTTCCCTCCTATTTTTGGCCTGTCATTGGGGAAATGAATCGCATGCTTCGATCCTCGACCCTACTGTAGAGAAGGACTCACTACTGCCAATAATAGTGACTTCAATGAACATGCAAATATTGTCAACACGCAAAACATTAAAAAAAACAGCATTAATATTGTTCATATCATTGGAGACAGTGACCATTAAATGATTGCAATTAATTTAGAATTACCAATGTTAAGAGCACGTATTTTTTGCATTCACACTTCATACTACCACACACACACACACACACACACACACACACACACACACACACACACACACACACACACACACACACACACACTTAAACACTTAAATCCGTCTATAATCACGAATTATACATTACAGGACTCACTGGTTTGGGGCTCTAAAAATTCGAACGGAGAGATCGAAATACCAACTTCAACATAAGCATATTCGTTCTCCTTTGTCTGTTCTTGCACTGATAACATCTAGTTAGAGTAACGCTTTCCAACAGCACTCTATTTTTCCACATTCGAAATGCTTAGCAGTTTTTTAAAAAGTGTCGAGCACCGGCCTGGCGAACATTTTCTCTCCCTCAGTTTTTGCATTAACCTCATACACTAACAGTCTTTGTTAAACACTAAGGCGTGCCGTCGGTCCGTCCGAGTACATTTTAATATGTGTTAGACGCTTTGACCTGATTTTCACCCCACTCTTGGACTCTCCCCCTCCACGAGTTCTATAGTATGGAGAGGTCTCTCAGTCATATTCAATTTTGCTCAGGTCATTACGTTTGAGAAAAATAGCAAGGCAGAAGTTTACCCAAACCAGTGTGAAGGCGCTGGAAATGAGCTCAAGCATATCATGGTCTGTGATTTCATTAGCATCAAATATTTATTATAAAAGTCACATTTATTGTCTTCCTCTACATGCGCAGTTTATAATTTGAATAACAAAAACAATTAATAGCTCTGCTTTCTCGTGCAAGTTTAGTTTGCACGAATATATAATATACTCGTTTTTACAGTTACGTTTTCCATATATTTCATTAAATTATCCCGAGTAATATCCATAGATAAGTCATCAATCAAATTATAAGACCCAACTCATTTATGTATGCACTAAAACGAATTAATTTAGTTTCTTGAAAATAATTGTTTTAACGTTGTAATAATCTTATTCGACACTACACCCTCCAGATAAATTTCGCCGAATATTTCGACGAAGTCAAATCCAAAGACATTCATTTGCTATTTTATTTTTTCATTGATGCGTGCTCTGTCTTCTGATCAATTCGCAAATTGGCGTTGGCAGACGTTGATCAGTACAAAATAAAAATCAGATGAAACATTTTCGCCATTTTTGGATTATAATGTGAACATTTCTATTTTGTTTGAAGAAATATGGCGAGTGTGCTAATTAAGATATGGAAAGTAGAGCCTTTATTGCATTCAAGTTTCGGGCAGCAAGCTCACCACAAATAGTAATGTGATTTAAAGGTTTTCTTGGAAGGAGGTTGTCCTAAAGGAGAGGCATACACGGTAATTAAAATATTTATATTGTTGTTGAATAGAGAATGAAGAGGTAGAGCTCATCTAATTTTCCTTAAACCAATGTGGCATGATTTCTAACCATTTAGGAGGAGACAAATTTCTAATATAATGTCCCCTCCGAAATTATGCACATTCGACCATGCAGTACGTCCTCCCTTGTGGTCTAGATCATGAATTGGAGTGGAATTTAAATCCATAATCTTATGATTTGTTTATCAGAAAATATAAAATACTCGACGTGATTTATCATTTTCAGAAGAAAATAAATATAATTGACGGTGAAAAATTGAACATTATGTAGATTGTGTTTTATCACTGGAATTAACAGATGAAAATCTTTTTAGTTTAAAAAGGAATATTGTTGCATCACTGAGAGGGGTTTTCAGAGGTCACAAGCAAGAAGTATAAATGCAAAATCTTTATTTCTATAATGCGGAACTGTTGCATAATACACGCCACACACATGATCAAATCATTGCCAAATTCCATTGAAACCATTTTGTTTAATCCATGGTAATTGAAAAAAAATCAATTGCCTTTGTGGGCGCTGAAGAAAATGGAGAAATTGATTATTTAAAGGTTGCTTGCCTCAAGTTTTTCTTTAATCTTCCATCAACGGGATGGTTTGGTAATGGAACTCTAAGTTGCCCACCCAAAATGTAAACACTCGAATGTAAATCTTTTTTGTTATATTTACTTTGAACAAATTTATCGCAGAGCAAAAGTACTGCGAAAAGATTTTAAACTCTTCCAAGCGCAGAACCCAGGACAACAAGCTGCCTTGCAGACAGATTTAAATGCTTTATTTAAAGTGGTTGACCTATAGTTTGTAAATTCTGTGCAGTGCTTTATTAAAATAGGATATAGGATAAATATCGCTTAATGCTAGTTATAATGCTAATTATATGGAGTTAATATCGAGTTTATTTTTAATCTGATGGAAAGCCTATGAAAACGTAATCATTTTTGCTTCGTAAAACTTGTGGAAAATACTTGATTTTTCAAGGTTGAACATTGATGGATAAATTTCATCCCGGAGATCTAAAGCAACCATTAGGATAGAGAAAGAATACCTAATGCTATATGTCGAAAAATTGAAGAACTAAAATTTGCCTTGTGTTATCGTGCAATATAATTGTTAGGAACGCTGTGGTCTTTGATTCGATGCTTGGTTTGTTTGTTTGTTTGTAATATTTTGTCGAATTCTACGACTCCTCTTTCAGCCATTGGCACTTAGTAATTTCATGACCGTCTGAGCTTGAATCTGGATTTTTAAAAAAAATATTTTCACATCCGTTTGTTTGCAAAATGTTGTCGAATTCTACGACTCTTCTTTCAGCCATTGGCACTTAGCAATTTCATGACCGTCTGCGCTTGAATCTGGATTTAAAAAAAAATTCACATCCGTTTGTAAATGTGCATTTGACGAAATTACATCCCATGACCCGTGACTTACATCCCATGACCCATCGACTATTTGTTTTTTTTTTGTCTTGACACCAACTTCACTAAGACTTTCTATTCCTCGTGGAACTTGACTCTCACATTGTTTTAAAAGGAAGGTTAATTGCATCTACCGAGAATTATTTACCTCCACCCTTTTGTTTTTTTTTTAAAAAAACCGTTTATGGCAATTCCTTCAACCGTGGATCTGGTGATTTCTAATTATTATGCAGTGTGTTTCATGAAAGAAAACAATTAATCCTCTCTCCTTTTGCACAGGTCGCAGTGAGGATAGTTAGCAGTGAACTATCATTCACCCCATTACCACCCACCGTGGCATCACACACATGTCCACCCTTCACCACTTCTACCAACATTTCGAGCCCCTCGCTGTCCGTTGTCTCTCTATCCACGCATCTTATATCACATCGCCAGTATATATTTTGTTGATTTCTAAGCTTTACTTATATATTTTTTTAAAATCTGGGCGTCATGTTTTCATCTAAGCCGATAGAGAAGACCATTGATATCGAACTGAATCTATCTAGACAGACAACATCAAGTTACGCACGACGTAAACTTTTGACCTCCACTTTTTGACCCCTCAGCTATAATGCTGTACTAACAAGCCCCCATAAACAGTTTCAACATCACAATCCTTAGACAGTATTGCTATACAGTTTTGTTTCCCACACAAGGCAAGAATTTAAGCTTAGCGCTCTTTTATTCAATGCACAATTTTGAGAAATCGAAAGATTTTTATTAGTCACTGGAATTTCTTGAAAGTTCGGTTTGGATTCTTTAAGTATGTATTTATTTTCTTTATCCGCAAGGTTTTAATGAATTTCTGCAATTATTGGGTAGGAAAGTATATAGCCTGAAAGGGTGTGAGTTTGGAAGAGATAAATGGCCACTGCACTTTGAAACTTCTGATAATTGTGCATTTTGAGGAGATATCAAACAGACTCCTCCGTCTCTGTTTCGCTAGATTAAGTGGAATGCAAAAACTGGTAAGAAAGAGACGCATCTTGACTATGAACTTGGTCTGAAGCGGGCTCTGGTGGTGAATGCGACATGTTACATGTCTCAACCAGCTCCCCGATTCCATTCATATTTATTTCGAAATCTGCTTTTATTCCGAGTTTTATGATAATAAAATACCAGAGTATGCTTTTCCATATTTTTGTCAACTTGCAAATATTATGCGTTCCATATGGTTAAAGCTGGCAACAAGCAGAATGTCTTTAACCGAGGTCATCAGAAAGCAAATTCCTCAAGAGACGAAATAATAACTAGGATTTCACGTAACGTTTGTCATTGGTTTGTGTGATAATTTGTGAATTCTACATGTGATAGAAAACATAGACCAATTCGGTTAAGCTACGCATTGCAATGCGAATGACAGAGAGAGAAGTGTTGAGATTAGTTCTGATTCTTTGCAGAATTTTTGCCAAAGTAACCGTGTTGTTTTTATTATAAAATATCTCGCTCAATTCTTTAAATATTAGACAACAGTCTACTTTATTTTAGCACTAAAGGTTAACAAATCTCTTGGGTCTTGAGTACCATAAAAACTCAAACCGTGTCGATAATAGAGAGAAAGAAAGCCCCGAAAACATTGAATGGTTTGGAAATGTCATGGCTAGAAAATGTATATTATTATGGAGCTTGATACTAATTATATAATTTTTTGTTTAATTTTGTAATTTATTAAGCGCAAAAGATTCAGCGAAAGTAATAGTATTTTGTAATTTAAGATCTCACCTTATGCCGGTGTTGCGTTCAATTAGATTGTGATTTGTGTGTTGATCTAGCTTAGTTCGTAGGTTTCGGAAGAGGGTGCTGCTTGTGGCCCAAATTGATCTCAGTTGGTGACGGTTGAAACCATGGGGGAAAGTTAATGAAAACGTATGAGATCTGAATGCTTTTATCAGTGCGTCCGCAAGTAGATGTTTAATATGGCGATATAATCATTTGACACATTTATGACTCTATCTGCGATGGTGCGAATGCTTTTTGTTCCTGTCCCCCACTAAATTACAACCTTAACCGAGTGCTTAACTCTATCCAGTGCATATAAATGAACAAGATGCACACCATTTAAAAACCGAAACAAAGAAAATGTATCATGTTTAAACTTTGCAGTTAAAATTATAAGGATGCTTATAGATCCTGTCGTTTCCATGGAACAGATAATTTGCTTGTGATTGTTCCAGGAGCAAATATATCTCAGTAAGCGAGGGGGAGCATTTTCGCTAAAAAAAAAACAAATTATCAATGTTACTCTTGAGCACGAATTTACGTTATCAATGTTTGTGTGTGAGTCGATTTGCAGTGAACAAAAATCTGAGAATTTAAAATACCTTGCCAAAAGATTGAATATATATATTTGATTATATTTTAAAGCTATTTCCTTTCTTTGGTACCCAAATCAATGCTTTTCAACAGAAGGAAGATGTCTAACATACACATAATTCGTGCGGTATGATAGTCAATTTCATCCACTTCGCTATGGCGATCAAATTCAGCTCTTGCGAATTTTACTCATATAACCATATATGAACCATATTTTATTAAAAAGTCGAGAGATTCTTGTACGATTGTAATTATTTATGCTCTATCAGTTTCTTTCACACACTAATCATAAACTATTACACTAATGTATTTCCTGAGCATCGTACCTTTAGATCAGTCTGGGAAAGATAAGTGAAGAACCAAATATGGGACACCACCAAGCATGCAGGATATAGCTGATTGGTGGCAGACTCCCAGATTGACAGAATATTTTTACCTCAGAGGAAAATAATGAAAAATACAAATGTTTACCCCAAACTAGAGGTCTTAAATCGTTTGCGCCTAAAAATAAACACAAAACACATTCATAGCAATTATCGAACTAATCTTTATCCTTTTCTATTTTATTGCAGAACACTGATGGTCAATACTGAGAATAATATGTGAGAAGAAAGGCAAGACCACAATGTATTTCCTCCGTCAACATTTTTTTTCCTCTTTACCCTTTGGATTTCACTAAATATCAGCGCGGAAAAGCAATAAAAAAGAAAACGGGAACGTTTCCAAATTCTGAAAGAAAGAAAACGTTTGACTCCCAAACTAGATTCTAAACTACACACCGGAAACGGAGAGAATTTAAAAAAAACATTGACAGCCGGCTTCGAGGACTATGCACACCAATAATTATCAGGGTGAGAAACGACATTTTCTGATGAGAAATGTCAAAGTATAATTTTTCTCGCGTGTTTCTAGATTTCTCCTTTGACTAGGTTGTGAATGCACAAATAATCTGTAGTATGAACCTCAAAACATGCGGGCATTGGTCAGATTAGCGTGACAGGAAATGTGCAGTAAAGGTGAATACTCCAATGTTACTCTGGATAAAAACACACGGTGACAGCATTCATGCACTGTTACATAAAATAAGAGCTGTCTATAAATTAAAAAAAATCTAACAGCACGATAGAAAGTTAACTGTTGTACTTGTTTGAGGGAATTAATGACTGTGGGATCAAAGAACTTCCGTTTGTGCTAAAAGATTTTTAAGTCATACAAGTTGATGTAACGCCTATTCCCCTTTGTCTCACTTAAACGAAACCCCAATGGAAAATAATTCGTATAAAAATCTATGTAACTTTCAATTAGTCGTACTTGAGAGTTACGTTTCAAAATTATGACATTAATAGAGGCCAAATGTCTATAATTTAAAACTGATAAGAGTTAAAGGTTATACTATTAAAGAGTGATTGAATTTTGATGCTGAATTCTAAACCAAAACCAATATATGGCGCACGATTTATTTCAAACTATGTAACACGTCTATTTATAAGTCGTCTCAGTAGTATTTAGAGACCAAGCCACGAATTTTCAGATCAGATCAATATTTCTGCTGTCCCATTGCTCCCGTTAAGTATATTCATAGTTCATTTTCACCATGACCAAAACTTGTCCAACTCAAAAGATTTGGTACTGAATGTAAGGAACAGGATAATGGGACAGAGGGCCATAGATTTACTGAATGAATAAATGCAGAAACATAGCTGAACTATGTTTCATAACACAAAAATTCCTGCAGTTAAAATTTCCCTTTAAATGATTTTAAAAACTAAATTAAGGCCAAAACGAAAACTCTACAATGGGTGTGGGTCACATTTGCTTCATGGATTATTAAGTTGTGGAAAAAATATACCAAACTGAAATAGCAACTATCACTGCAAACATGTTTAAGTATTTCCAACAATTAGCATATCAACGTGTCTCCCCCCCCATCCCCCCAACCCCCCCCCCCCACAAATACATTCCCTCACACCTATGCCCAATTGCCAATTCCCGCAGATAAAGGCATCACATCCATATTTAAAGGACAAGGCATTTCAATTCCTTAATTGAATGACAGATTTTTAAAAAAAATCTAAGATTTAAACAAGCAAAGTACACAGCTGTTTTATATATACAAAACAAACGAGTTTTTGACCATGCAATAAGTTTTCAAAAGAGGTTATAAGAAAGTGCACCACCAAGATGCCTTTCAAACATCAGAGAATTTATTTATTCAACACAATACATCCCCATCCGCTCTGCGCACACACTGATACCCATTGCAATTCAACCTCTTATCAGTAAAACATTAGGATTATTAAATCTCCTTGAGTAAAGTAAGCAGTCTCTAGGAAGGAGGCCCACTCATCGCGTCCGCCATATATTTACAGTTTCTTTACGGTTTGGGACCCTTTCTCTGGTAAAAGTGAAAACAAAAATACCTTTGAAAGTTTACAAATCCGCATTACTATTAATTAATCGCTTTTTACTTTTGAATGCTGACCGAGGAATGCGAACAGTGTTCAACATAACTTACTTGAAGCTGCACTGCAGTCAGAAAAAGATTTTAATCCTTGTTGGCCTGGTAAAGCAGACCCGTTCGATTCCTCTGGAAGACTCGTCACGTTATACGCGTGTAGGCTGCAAACCCAGCCAGATAAAGTTCAGCGTCACTAACATTATACAGAATGTGAAATATATTGTACCTTGTCAACTTCCCAGAACCATAAAACTAACTTTAACGACCCCACGTGACTTTTGAGAGCCAGTAGGGGTATCTGCCTGCGGTACGGGCGATTTTTACGATCTAACTTTGAGATAAATACCCAATTCATTTGACATCCTAAAGTCATACCGACTTCTTGCATATGCAGTTTTGTATATTCAAAAGGGAAGCATGTACATTGCAAGATAGACCTAAAATTTGCCGTTTGACTTATCTACTATCTATAAGATCTTGGACGTTCTTTTGGTAAGTTGAGTTTAACATAACTAAGGTTTACCTGTGCACCCAAATTATCAAAAGCGTGTAGTATTTTGCACTGACAAACTACAGTATATCTTGTAATTGTTTAAGTCTCTGGATGGATGGCCTAGAAATCAAGTTTCGGAGCCTTTATTTTTACAAGAACGATTTTAAAAAAAAGTCCTTCTGCACTCTTTAAACAGGGTTGTCATACTAAGAAAGAAACAGGTAAACTCCAAAAAAGTTTCATAAATGCCACATTTAAAATAGAGCATGCAAAGAAGAATTGCACGTGCAAAATAACAGCCGTTAGTAAAGTTCCTGATTTAAATGCATTCAGGTAGCGTTAAGTCCTGGTATCATTTCATGAAATTAACATAAAATATAAAAATGTGATGTCAACGATAGATATTAATTGACGAAAAATAATGATGTACATAGGTAAGATAGTGCAAAAGACTTGGGGCAATATTGAAATGGAACACATCATAAGTCATTATATTCGGTCAAATATAGGTATAACCCATGTTTTAGAGATTAAGCAACAAGATGTTAGCTTGCATACTATGAAGACTTTACGCTATAGAGATCATGGATAGTTATGAGAATGTTTAACTTTATTTTGAATTAAGCTACAAACGAATACAAATAGCATATTGGCAACATACTGTTGGAACTAGAAATAGGTGCAATTGACCTCTACAGAAAATATGCAATTTATCACTCAGACTAGGTATAGGCAACTTTATAAACATTTTTTGCATCATTTACAATCATTATAACTCACTAATCTTGCACAATCATCACTGATTTCATAATCTATCAACGTGTATTAACAATGATTAGTTTTCTACAAAGAATTTCCACACACCGACGTTGTTTAAAATCACGGACAGCATTAAGGGCAGGAACTTACAAGTAGATGTATATGTGTCTGAAGTTAATAGTGCAAAAGCAAAGATTTTGTTTTAAACGTGGGGTAGTAAAGAAGACGTATCAATTATAAATAAGTTATAATTTACAATCCATAAAAAAAGTTCTACTTTTCAACAGAGCACTGACACGGACATATATAAGAGAGTAACAAGCACTTAATAGTGAAAGAACAACACATCGGGGGGGGAAAAAACCTATTTGTTAGCGGGATTTCAGAAAATTTTAAGCATTTTTAAAACATTTAAATCACGGGGGAGGGGGTGGGGTGGGAGGAGAGGTGCCTGGTTGTACAGTACTGGTGCATAGTGTCTCTCATGTTTTACACGTTAGGTTTGGAAAGCGCTTGCTCCGGCCGTCATGGTCATACTTTTCAATTTGTTGTCCTTTTTCCATTTCATCCGCCGATTCTGGAACCAAATCTTTATCTGTCGTTCAGAGAGGCACAAAGCTTGAGCAATCTCTATCCTCCGGCGTCGGGTTAGATATCTGTTGAAGTGGAACTCTTTTTCCAATTCCAAGGTCTGAAAACGAGTATAAGCAGTCCTGGCTCTTTTCCCGTCGGGTCCACCCATACCATCTGTTAATAAATACGCATTTTTAAAAATCCATGACAAATTATCTATCCACGAAAATATTCATTTAAAAGAAAAGAAAAACAGTAGATCTTGGATGTTGCAGTATTTCCATCCTCGGGAGCTCTGGACATGCTATGTCAAAATTAAAAATATATGGTCTCCCGTTATCATTTTCCTTTTCATTGTCTGAGTAACCTGTGTCCTGGCAGCTGTGGTTCTATTTACAACACACACACACACACACAGAGGACACAGACTGACAGTCTTCCCGCCTTTCTTTCGCTCTATCATCCTTTCCCTTATACGCACGAAAAAACATACGTACAAACACACGTGCGCACACATTTTTAAAAAGTCAGAAATTGCAAATAGATTCGTGAAAAATGGTTTCCAACAACGATGATTTTTCAAGGTAATACACAGTTCTCTTTGTTATTATTGCTGATCGTGCAGTACAAGCCATAGCTTTATGTGCACCAATTTCTATATATCATAATATTACAGTTTAACCACAGTAAATAGTGTTTTAATTATTACTGAATTTTAATGATTGGCTAATGCGTAATATTTCATGCACATATAAAATTGTGGATTGTAAATTTCAATTCAATTTACAGATGAAGTTTAGTTAAGTTTCTGAAGAGCAATAATAATAAAAAATCCAGTTGTTTAAATTTTGTGTGATCCAGGTTGTATAACAGGTCGCCTTGAATTACCTGACTGCCGAGCAATATTTCGAGTACTAGACAGAAAATGAAAGTATACCATGGGCAATGTGTAGCTTTCTCATCCAAGGAAAGATTTGTGGCTGCTGTTCTGGTGTTGTTGCTTGTGCTGGTTCTTGCTGTGCCCTGGGATGGTTGTTGTTGTTGGCTTGATTGCCTTCTTCAACATCCGAGGATGCTCCGGCCTCGTCCATTTCTGTAAAATTACTTGCTGAATTGGAGGAAGCAGTCGGGTCGGATGGGGAACCCTTGGTTCTGTGACTGTCCTTGCCAGAACAAGAAAGGGGTTCTGGAGATGAGAGGGTGCAGCTCGCTGCTTGTCGGAACCTGGCTTCTGTAGCTGGAGGATACCTTCTGGAGTTTTCTGTATTAACCACTCCAAAGTGGTTAGATGAAGCTGAACGTGTGATGCTAAGGTCCATACCATTGAAGTTGTAGCCGTAAGTGCCTGAATGCATAGTGCCTGAATCCCTGTATGGTCCTTTCTCGGAGCTGCTCGACCCATAGATAAGTAACTGATAATCCGGGCCATTTTGATAGCGACCGGAGAATGAATTTACAAAGTAAGAGCTCATTTTTTTTTTGTTTTTGGGGGGGGGGGGGGTTGATTTGTGCTTGTTAGTCGTTAGAAAGCAGTCCTGCACGATTTTTGATATATTAATGAATTATAGAAATGACTGTACTTCGTCCTCTTCCATGTATACGGCCAAATATGGTGGTGCGAGTCGGAATCACGTGCTTTTGTTGACCAGTCGTAAATTCTCACTGATGACCTCAAGGGGTAATTCATGCTCTATGGTTACAAATAATGCAAGGCTCCAAATGGTGGCCATGTTTGCAGAGTGCTCCACCTACCGGGCTTCGTCAAAATGCACGATTTAAGGTCATTGCTTATCTATTAACATTGGCAATGCATTGATAACCAAACGACAAAAAAATTAAATTTCCCCATGAAGAAAACCATAAATTCCAGCAATGCGTTACGTTTTGCTATCTGTTATGATCATTTTTTGACTATGTGTTTTCTCAAAAATGCTAAAAATAAATGAAAAATGCAAAGCGTGGAACGGCAATTTAATTATCTTCTGATTGAATTGGAAATCACGCTTTATGGTTGAACTTGGAGTGAGCAATTTATTTCGTTTTGACCAGATACATTTAAAAACAATTAACTTGCTAGCCTTGACTACTCAGTTAAATGTACGCAGTAATTGACTTGCGGTCCATGCTATCGACGTCAGCTTTATTATTTGCCACATATTACAGTTTCGATATGTTTGCGAGGATGAATTTCGTTTAGAATCTTAGTAATGTGTGCGCATAATGTATCCTACTTTAGAACTGTCCAGATGTTTTGAAGAAAAGGGAAGAGCAAAATATCGGGAAGTTATAGTTTGTGCCATGTGTGTAGTCATTTAAGTTCTATGAGTTCTATATTTCTAGTATTCTAATTTGAGGTAATTAACTGAAGAATATACACTTCTGAACTACTTTGCATTCCTTTTCCATTCGGAGTTAATATGCTTCCTTGAAATTAGCATGGAATTATCTGATTTATACGCAAGATGGGTCGGATTCATTGTTATTCTTAAGGCACTGATCCATGTTATTTTTTGTTAAACATATTAACTTGGTATCCTTATATGATTTTTAATCGGATCTGTCCAACGTAAGGACCCCCTAGGGCGTTCACTTCCTGGGGGTAACTAAAATCAGTAGTCGGCATTTTATGACAATATGGCATTTGCTTCATATGGAAGGATTTAAACGTTCACTACACTCGGTTTGTTTTAGTTTTGCGAGCATGCATAGCTATAACCTGAGGACATGCGTGCTCAAAACACTATAAAATGCGCCTTAAGACAAAGCACCTTAATTGGAACATATATTTACCAGAACAGCTACCGAGTTTTCATATGATTAGGCAACAACTAATAAATAATAAAACAGGTGAAACAATTATATTAGTTGGTAAAACCAGCAATGTCCTTCGTTCTTTCTCTCTGATAAACTATCAACGGTGATTGTGAACCCTGAAGATTTGGTTAACTATCGCTGATCAATGTTTATTTGACCCGGTCTGGATTTTTTTTAAGGAGCAGTGAGATGATTATGGGAATAAAATATACCGAGATTCGGTCAATCCATAAGTAGCCATATTGAAAATTAACCTCCATCATATCATTTACGCGCAATACGATCACTCACTGATTTTTTAAAGAAAAACTTTTATAATAATTACGGACAAGAAATCTTCATTTTCCAATTAAAAAAAATTACACATGCTTGGTTACGAAAATTACTGAATTCTTGAAACATTTGATTTTATTTCCCTTGCTTGGTTACGAAAACAATTCAAAATACAATATTACACTTCAATGAGTAATTTGTATACACACTCACACACAATTCCTCACACGCACGCATACAAATATAAAATAAATCAATAGTGTTCATAGTGCACAAATAAGATGTTGCACAAACCAACATACATCCAAATGAACTAGAGATCTGAGACCAACAACAAAAATCACAATATTGCAACACCTCAAATGAGATATAGAATTCGTGAGCTACACCTAGTGTTTCTTTTAAAATATTGACATCAATGGCTGCCTGGACAGATCAAAGGAATGCATAACTTCATAATACATTTTACAACAAATACAGAAATGTACATTTCCACTGCGCAATGGCAAACAAAATGTAAACGTAATATTTATTATTCTTTCCTTTTGTAAAATAAAGAACTGCATAGCGTTCCCTTCCGAACTATTTTTTAATGTTGTTTTCATTTTGTGGACTTTTCTTCTGTTTCTTCTCCGCTTAGTTGCGAGTTGCTGAGTAAATTTTTCTCCTTTTTCCATTTCATGCGCCGGTTTTGGAACCAGATTTTGATCTGCCGTTCAGTGAGGCAAAGGGCATGTGCAATCTCTATTCGGCGTCTCCTGGTCAAGTAGCGGTTAAAGTGGAACTCCTTTTCGAGCTCCAGAGTTTGATATCTAGTGTAGGTTTGCCGCCCGCGCCGTCCGTTCGGATTAAACGCTGAAGCTTCAGAAAGAATGTGAAAAAAGAGAGGGGAGGGGGAGGGAGAGGGAGAAAGAGTATTAATATTACATTTAATATTGAAATTGTACAGAAGTGGCCAAATTAAACACAGATAGCAATGGACATTGCAGGATTATTGTTTATATGTTTTATGTTTTAAAGTAGCATGCTGGTTGACGACCATTGGTTCTGAATCACAAAATAATGATTTTTATTAATTGCTCAGCTTCATTCTGTTATAGTAAGATGCTCTAACCAATCGGCCTAGCAAATGGACATTATAATACTTAAGGAGAGAGGATGGAAAAGGAACTGATTGTGAGGCATCTTTACTGGAGGTTGATGTTCCATATGTTTATATTCATATAGTAATATGTTTGTGCACATAAATATATTAATCTTATGAACCAGATGTTGAATTTTAATTAATTATTCAGAGAAGTGTCAATTCATAATTTAAGGTGAAACCCGAGACAGTAAAATGTATATCGGTCTTGTACTCATTTCATGTTAAAAAAAATATATCTCTTGTAACAAAAAGGGTGATTGAACCAATTTCTTAATCATGTTCTTCCTGCCTTTATTCAATGTGTACGTTGAAAAGTATTAAAATGCAGACTTACCACCACTAGAGTTCATTCTTTGCATCCAGGGATATACGGGGAGCGAATTCTTCTGATCATCCACTTCTTCGTATAAAATTCTGTTTTGCGTGCACTCCGATTTGCGTCGTTCGGGGTTGAAATGCGATGGGTCTTCCAGTGAGTGGTATTTGGAGCTGGTGGCTGAGGCGCCGCAAGGAGGGTCTTTTTCACGATAAAAACTGGGCACACCATAATCGCAGGATGTCCGATTGCACCCATATGGCCCGTTGGTTTGTTGGTAGTAAGAGGGTGATGGGTAGCTTTTATCTTGCATGTCTGTAGCCCCATATGTGGCCGGATAGTGTCTTAAAGGGTCGTAACCGGAGGAATATAACGGAATCTGTCCGAGGAAAGACTCCTGACCACTAGCTAGAGTCACCGGGAAAGTGGAGTTAACAAAATACGAACTCATTTGTTGGCTGTGCTGTGTTATGATTTGTTGTGTATTAGTCCAAGTGCCTGTGCTATTAGCAGTTAGCAAGATGGGTTTGATTCGGGATGGCCAAGTGCCAGAAAGGACAGCAGGAAATATAACCATCTGATCATCTACTGACCAATGGCAATACTGTTTGATAGGAAAATAGCACCCATGAGGGACTTATCCATGAATCAGAGACGCTAGCAGAGAACGGCACATGTGATGAGAAAAGTCCCAAACAGAGACGTGGAGGGGGTGGGGGAATCAACCGAAATACAGCGTCTTTCGATTTACTCCGTAAAGAAAAAAAATTAAAATGCAGAAGAATGCGCAAAGTTCGGCATCCAATTAACATTAATTTTCACGCATGTGTAAACAACGAAACAATCTGTCCACCCAGACTAAACAAACAAGCAGAATAAAACCCTTCCAGTATTGGGAGAAACAGATAATAATTCACTAATCACATTAACTCGTTTTTATTGTTTTATTCTTTTACAATCAGATTTTTAAACTGCCCCGCGTTCATTTTGATTGTGTTATTAGAGATTAATTCGACGTGTTTTATTACCATTAATAGTTCCAATTCACAGTAATTTAGCAAAGCGATGTTCGCATAGAGTACAGTATATCGGTGGATGTGTGTTCTGCAATCAAAAGTTCCTGATAGCGGTGTATTGTGCTTTTGTTGCAGTTTGTTCTCTGGGTAAGAATGTGATTCAGCGATGGGGTTAACTTTGAGCTACACGATAAAAAGAATGAAAACATCAACGTCCAATATTTAATTGAAACCACAAAACGAACGGAAGAATCTTCCAAAGAGAAAAGCCAACGAACCAAATACCCGAAATGGAATCAAGAGCAGAACATAACACAATCACTAGCTCTCAAGAAGATGAACATTTATGCTTTAAACTTCCCAGAATAACATCCAACCCGTTACCTCGCTTTCTTCATAAACGTTTGCTCCAAATCAAAGCTACTCATCAAAACAAAAATAAGATTAAGATCTGTTGAGGCCCTAAAGGTTTGAGCATCGGTCGCCTTTCTAAAACAACGTTTCTGCGCCCAAAGGCGACATGTACTGTACAGTATTTACCGGTAAAATTATTCTTAAATATTAACTTTTTTTTCGCAGAAGTGTGCTCCTTTTGAGACTCGTTCCGTCCAGTTAACGATGAATGTACGATAAATGTTTTCACTTAGGTTCAATACTTCAAAGCTACTGGGTGATTTTGGATCTGTGCTTTGCCCCCAAACGGATACAGTAATTGAAAGAGAAGTGCCAGATAGCTCTTCTAATTTCTACATTAGATATTCTGTTCTACCGCACTCTTCAAATGCCTCTTGTGCCAATAAAATATTTTTTGCATTTTAATTATGAATTTCGTCCTGTGTATTTTTGTAATTGCGGTTATTGCAGCTGTGCATGCGTACATTTGTATTGGACTAGTGTAATTCACCATACGGTTTTTATTTTGAAGGTGCACACACATGCATTCATCTATGGGATCGTGATCTCTAAAAAACGATAACATTTGGCCATTCCGTCTTTATATTGAAACATAAATATTTTTAAAGGTATAGTTGTTTATTTGTTTTAATTATTGGATATTACTAGAGAGTTTTTAATGGGGTTTAGGGATTTTTAGGAGCTCTTCTGTATCGTACCTCTGCCTGGTTTCAAATATCTGTTTTGAAGAATCATAAACTGGCTGATGAGCACGTGGCACAAATTAAAGGAAGGCTTCTCTCTGGTCCTCATCCAATTTATTGTTCTAGAAACAAATCTGTTTTAGCAGAGCGAGAATACAAATTTCGAGACCACGCCATAAAAGTTCTCTGTCAAAAGGATTTCGAACAAGATGTCATCTCTTGAAATGACGATGTCTGGATTTAAATCAAAGCCAGAATCTATATCAATCCCATTGTTTTAAAATAGAGTACCAGGGATGAGAAGTGTACACACGTTTTGCAGCTAATCAAATTATATTAGTACATAAAGAATCCGATTGAAATAAAATGCTATCTGATGCTGTTGTCTTTATCTAATGCTACTATATTTGTTTCCCTTCTGAATAAATATATCCAAAGCGGACAGTTTCATTGTAAAATTAGTTTAGACTGAATGTATTTATCGTTTCATTTTGTTAAGATTAGGCCACACTGCATGTTGAAAGCCATGCCGATTATTGCTAGTAGTAAACTTGCTCTCTGAATAATATCGATTTCATTTTATATATTTAAACAAACAAGCTTAACACAAGCAGAACTGAGAAGGAACAAACGAGATAATTACTTCAATGCACATTTCCAAATACTGAATTTTCATTGAAATATATCTCTTCTAAAAAAAATCATTTAAATTGTAACTTTTGATGTAGGCCCATTTTTAATGCAAAGGTAACACATATTTTGTGCCCTTTTCAGTTGAGAACTTTTTTCAGCTACTGAAAATCATAATTAACTTTTTGTTATCAATTTCAATATATCTACATGAGGAAATTAGTACCTTCTTTCAAGGTGCGAGGACCGAAAAGTGTTGTGAAAATAACAATTGATGGAACATTAAAGCCAGAAGTTCGTTTACAGTAGATCTGGTTACTTTTTTAAATAGCAGTCCTTGAACATAACACAATTCAATATCAGCCCAGAAAACAGCAAATTTGGCACAAGCTATCAAATTGCTGCTATTAGATTGTAATAAGGAATTTGCTTCATAGATATCTGTTTAAAAATTACTGATAGAAGTCAAAATTCGATATAAAAATTTTCGGTACCGTCCGAATTTTCAATTATGTTTATTTAATATGATTTGGATGCCATCATATTGCCGAACGTTGGTTGAGAGACGCCAACACTCAGCATTTGTTTTTGGAGATACCACTGCAAAAAGATTGCAAGATAAAGCTTTCCTTTATGAAGTTAGATTATCTGTTTGAATAAAATGGGTAACAGGACACATTGCAAATATAAGTCGTCGATTTCTGTCAGTGTAAATGTTGCGTTGATGGGAACATAAATATTATTTTTGCCGTTGAAAGCAAATACTGATAATAAAAATACATATTTACAGCTTGAAGCTGTCTTTTGTGTTGTTTTTAATTGCTTCTCCTTTATTTTTGTGAGGTGACGTGTGTGTATGTGTACACTGTCATATGCCATATGTGTGTATCTTTGTTTTTGTATGTATACGCGCGCCTCTGTGTCTGTGTGTGTGTGGGTGTGTGTGTACCTTCGGGGTGCCTATGTGCAAATAATTTTTTTTTTCATATGGTACAGATAAAATGCAGTCTCTTCACTTTACTTCTTATGGTTTGCTTTTTCCAGAACATTAGAACGCAAGGTGGCAGCAGAAAGCAACAAATCCATTCTCTCCGCCCCACTCCCATGGCACACACCCCGCCCCCCCCACAAACCTGCTTGATATATAATATCATTGCACAACTGCTTGAGCTCTTGCTTGCTAAACAATCTAAACCACAGTGATCTAAACGACATCTTATATTATATCATCTTACAACCCTCCGCTATTGATGTAAGCTGAAACCTTAATGCCTCTAACAAAAATAACCTGTCGCATATTGTGAAGGTCTGAATTTGTAATTCCAAAACCGACGCATTATTGACGACCATCGTGCACAAAAGAAGAAAATATCACTATACCAATGACGTCTGTGCGTCATTTTGGCGATTCTGCCCATTCTCAATGCTCCAAAGATAAAAATTGCTTACGCATCGAACGACCCATGAGAAAAAATCAACAATCTCGAAAGCTCATTTAACATTACCAAGTAACAGAATTCGTCCCGAACACAATTAGAGATTTGACTACGCGCAGAATTTACATTGGATAATTGATGACGGGACATTTAAAACAGAAAAGCTTGCAGAAAACAAATCAGTCCCCGAGCCAAACGTCTTCAAGTTATATTAAAGAAACTTCTACAGCAGTGTCACACCACAATCTCCAAACATAGTCTTATTAGAAAAAAAGTGCAACAAATACGATCTGAAACCCACGTCAACAAATATCTAATTACTCCATGTTTTTAACCCCGCTGATGTTCTGCACACTGATTATTAAAGGAATCGATTGTAAAAATAGGTGCTAATATCTATCTTACCTTTGCAGCAGCATCTTAGATTTTGTTTCGATCTTTCCCTTCTCACGTTGGAACCTGCGCGATTTTTTTCTCTCTCACGCACAGCATTGTCCCAAACTGATAGTCTTCGGTTAATCTGTACCCGCAGATTGGTGGAGATTGATGGATTTGTTATGTACACGGGAATTCGGAATTCGAACCCCTATGAAAAATGTTATCATCCATTTCAGTGAGATTTGCGCCACTTCATCCATTGCTGAAATTTCTAACCGGCAGGCAAGTGGCAGATTGCAACAAAAAAGTCGTATTTACTTTGTATGTGTATATACGTGTATGTATGCGTGTATGCATACATATATGTATGTTTTCAGCTCCAAAAGTACCTACCAAAATTTGAAAAAAAAAAACCCGATAGAAGCCCTGAGGAGAACACAGAACCGACCCAAGGTACGGTGGCCAAAAGAATACTGCAATATACTCACATGGGAAATCATAAAAAGTTCATGTTCATGGTTGCTATCCACATGACCGGCAACGGCCAATCGAAGGACCGATGCACTCATAAAGTTCTATCACAAAGTTGTAAATTTTCATAAAACAACAAGGAATTTATTGCATTTCTTCATGACTACTAACAACCGGCCCCCTCGCCGCCATGTTTTGAACTGAAGCAGAATGACAAAAAACAAGATTGTTTCTTCTTAAATGTTTGATTTCAAAATGTTATGGTTTAAATGGATTGCCTCTTAATCCTGTCATCGTTTATGTATAACCTCAACCGCTGTGGCTCCGCGGAAAAAAAAAAGAACGCTACAGACATAAAATATTTTTTGAAAAGTCAAACTGTTTTCATCTTCTTCCTTCTGCGTTTCCGTTATTTGCGGAATTTGCGTAAAAGAAAAACACTGTGCAATTATTATTTGAGTTTTCGAACCAAGTTAGTTGAAGAACCTGGTTAGCGCATAGGATTTGCTTGGGTATATCTTAAACGCCAGTTTTCACATTAAATAAATTACTTTTTTTATTAAAGGCACTAATATTAAGGGCAAATCACAGTTCCTTTCGTATAATGAAATAGATTTACTTTGATCGATTTGGCGGAATTATGCATCCCAATTTACAAAAGACAAGAGCGAGGATGAATCGACCTGAACTGGCAAAAAGGGTGGATTTGCCCTTTCATTTTACTATACGCAGTGTGCCCAGAAACCAGATGAACATATCTAAATAACAAATAGTCATTTATTGATAGCAAAGCGGAAAATTAATGTTCAGAAAATGTCATAGTTTCTGTGCCCCAAAAATAATGCCAACTTTTTCATTCAATTGTATTTTTAATACAATGTTTTTAGTAACAGCGCCTTTACCGAGGACACGATAATGTTAGATGCGTAAATTAGATTTGTATATATTTTATGAAATGCATTATTTGAGAAATGTTAGAAATGTACTTTGATATATGATTCCAACCCTGACCCAATTTTCAATGAGCCCTTTTTTGTACCTTTCTTTAAAATTGCATCCTCCACAAACACTTCCGCTATGTACCAGTATTTCTGTTGTGGTTAATTGCTTATTTCAGTTTAAAAAGGAGATTTGGCTTCAGAAATGTAGTGCCCAAAATTCAGGTTTAACTAAACTAATGTCGTCTTTCCACATTTTAACTGACAAATATTTCTGATCATTTTCAGGTCTAAGTGCAAATGTTACGTAAAATGCAAACCTTGAAGCATTATAACGAAAATTTATCCTAATTTTATTTCACAGAACAGTTTACATCCTTCATGGGAAAGCGTGTAAACTCAACAAATATAAATGGTTCATTCTTAAATTAAAAAAGAATGTATAGAGGTAACCCTCAACACTTTCACTAGAACACGATTTTATATATTTAACTACAACATGAGTTTATCGAAACAGACACTGATAAACTGTACACGGGTTATGACTACACACAACTTTCCGAAAACATACCAAAAAGAAATTACATCGATACAGTAAAGTCACTGACAATATATTTTCCTTTAAATACACATGTATATTAATGTTAATTACAGTAACGGTCAATTCACCACCTCAGAAAGACTAATGCACATACTATATATATATAACTTGTACAATATAGACTCGGGTTATTCCCTCTATCTGTACAATACAAACTACAAGTCAAACAGTTACAGGTTTAGGTAGTATTCTGTTTCAGTATTAAAAAATGCGGACAAATTCCTCCATTTGTTGAAAAGTCATAGATTATGGCCTAAGATTTTATGTTTTTCTTCATTCTTCTTGTTTTCCCTCGTTTGCATCAGTTGGACTGGTGACTTTACTTTCTTTCTTCCATTTCATTCTCCTGTTTTGAAACCAGATCTTAATTTGTCTTTCCGTCAAGCAGAGAGCGTGTGCAATCTCGATGCGTCTTCGTCTGGTGAGGTAGCGGTTGAAGTGAAACTCTTTCTCCAACTCAAGTGTCTGATACCGGGTGTAAGTCTGGCGACCCCGCTTCCTGTCTGACGCTGGGAACACCAGCGAGCAGATGTATCGAAAAGAGAGAGCGAAACAGAGAGAGAGTGAGAGAAACAAAATCACTAACAAATCATTCACATCCCTTAAAAAATTAGCTTTACTCATCCGGTGCTCTACAATTGTTGCAAATTTCAACATTTTACCCCGAATTTCTAATTGGCCGGTACAAACAAATTGCAATCGGAAACTAAGAGTTCAATCAATTGTGTTGATGCATGAATGTCTGACTTGCTTCTTAACATTTACAATGTTTAACTGAGTAGAGGTCTGCACTGACAGTCCTGTATTCATAAAACGCGTCGACTTTAATTTTCAATTTCTATTAAGAATGAGTATTTATTTGGTTAGGTGGCTTTAATCTATTTGTGGATGGTCATTGTACTACATTCTCAGAGCTTTCTGGATTTAGTGAATTAATTTTATGTAAACTGAAACTGACGGTAGCTAGATAAGCTTCTGCAAAGCATTACGTTATGGTACACTTTGTTGGAAAGTAGCACTTACCTAAATTATTAACCCTTTGCTATTCACGGATATGCGGGAGAAAATAAATGCGGATGAGATACAGAAACTGCCCGGGATTGCCTGAATATTGAAGGTGTGGACGGTCCCGAAGAAAGAAACAACAGCCCCCACCTATCTTCGTCCCACTCTCGCCGTTTCCAAACATCACACACACACACACAGATAAGCGCACGCCCGTACACAGGTGCACGCGCCCCCTCACTTTTTCAGACACATACACATACACACACACTTTAAAGGTTGCACATGCACACATACGCACTGGTGCAGTATTTTCGGTAGGTGCGATCATCCTTGTTCTTTGCAATTACGTATTTCTTCTGTACCTGGATATATTTGGTTATTGGAATTTTTTGTTATCTTGTCACCCTTCCTTTCTCTGATGTATTTCTCGTCCTATCCACTCCCACATTCCCTCATCTCCTCAACCAAATCCACAGCACTCAACAGCACACTGTAAACCCAACAGCATGACTCGTAAACTCGAAAAAAAAGTTGAAGCGTGGCAGAATCGCAATTAATTTAAATTAAGGGAAAATAAAGAAAAAACGATATGAGTCTCGGGAGATATTAATCATTCGTTGTCTTTTTCTTATTCAGAAAGAACAAAGATTGTTCAAACAGCAGGAGATCAAAATTGTTTAATGTTTAAATACGTTTGTATACAAGGGGCCAAATATGAAGCATCCTAACTCTGATCTAAGATAACCGACCTTTTTTCAACAAGGATTTACTATATCAAACCAGCGACATAATTGCTTTTTTTTTGGGGGGGGGGGGATATCATTGAATTTTATACCCCTATTTAACGTCATGAATGAAAACAACACTCTCATGCAATAAAGTAATTGACGATTCTTCTTTCTACGAGGTTTCATTTTATGTGCTTTTCACATACCTGAACTCTTCATCCAAGGGTAGATCCGGAAGTTCTCCGACTGTGGATCTGCCTCTCTTTGCTCCGACTTGCTGCAACTCTGCTTGCAGGATTCCCCGGCGCCGCACATCATTGTTGAGATATTGCGATCGAATGAAGAGCAGTGCATGTTAAAGGAGTTGACGTTGAGGCCGTATGGAGACGTGTACATGGTCGGACTCTGATGGTGAAGGCTGTTGGCTGTGCTGTACAGAGCCGGCACAGAGGCTGCGTAAGAAGCCGACCCTGAGCCGTAGCCCGACCGCTGGGAGTTTGAGGCAAAGGCGCAAGAAGTTGGTTCGGAAAATACCCCCGTTGGAAAAACAGAAGTTCCGGCTGTATATTTCGAAAATAAAGCATTCGCATAATACAATGAACTCATAATTTGGCCGGTGATTTGTAGGCCGGGACGTTTCAGTGTCGGTTTTACGAGGTACGGTGATATATTACGGAATTTGAGTCCAGATTTACACCAAAAGAACCCCTTTTTCCTCTCGATGCACGTGATAGTTGCACGTGACACGACGGGCCAATGAGAATCGGGTCACCCATTGTTCCTTGGTTCATTTAAAAATAATTCCCGCATCCAAATAATAATGCAACTAACTTTAATCATAAAGCAGGGAGCAGCCGGGTTTAGTTTATAGGCTGGGCTAATCGATTATGTAGATAGAAATTAAATAAAATCGATTAGTTTTCTGCAGATTGGAATCAGATTACAGTGGAAAGAACATTTGCCAAAACAGCATATTTTTGGCTCGTTGATGTTCTTCTAAATCATGCCATAAGTTCCTATAATCGATATATATCTCAATATTGATCCCTGGTCAGAGGAGAGATCTGGGATCTATTTCCTAAGAGAAAAATTATGAATGATCAGAAATACACAAACAAATAAAAAGTGTGCCCACCCTACATGAGCTACAAATATTGCGGAGTGAACTGCAACTTATGCTTCTACAGAAGGAAGGTTTAGGAGAGAGGGAGGGAAGAGTGAAGAAAAAGAGGGATCGTGGGTGCAAACGATGAAGGAAAACAAACATTAATAGGACAGTAATAAAAAAGTCACAAAAACAAATCGAGTCAAGCGTATTGTTGATATTTTAATGTGCACTTTTCAACAACTATCCATCCACCCATCTGTTTATTTGTCTACTCTGACACAGCGCTCAAACAGTTAAGATTTCGTGAAACCTCTCATTCAAAGAAATTCATTTTTTAAAAGGTTAAAAAGTCAAGTCATTTCAAAACAATTGTTTTTTTTTGCTGGTAAAGTTTATTGTTCCTCTTTTCGCCGCTTTTCATTTTCAAACAATAGTCCGATTTGGTGTATAACAATAATGCATCACCGGTTCTACAACTCCCTGCCGCGCCTCCCCCATTAAATGCAATTCGCTTGTACAAATTTTTACACAATTAAAATCGAAGGATTATTTTCCATTCACTTCACTTAAAAAATAGATATTGCTTATGCACATGCCAACTTGAAGATAACAATTTTATAAATACACCAAAGCCGTAAACAATAACACAATCTAAATAGTTAAAGCTTCAATAGGCAGCTTCATGTTGTCGGGATATTTAAGTCACACGACTTAAATATACTACAATGGTATTTCAACAGACAAACTAACACATTGTTCTATGAACTTCACATTAAATACTTTTCAAGAACTCACCATAAATAGCTAGAATTACACAATGGCATTAATATGTCTGTAGAAAGTTGAAACGGTTCTTTTAGCCCACACCTTCATACATATCCTTACAATGTTTTGTATCATACAATAATCAGTAACAATTGTTCTTCTTCTCACACCCGCACTACTTAAAATGTGCCTACATGATCTTATCGTTGTCCCTTCTTATTATGTCAAATTATTGTTTAGCTAAATTCATTGTTTTCTTCGTCTTCTTTGTCCTTTTCCTTCGGACTTTCCTCTATTTCAGACTTACTGCTGGGAAACTTATCTTTGTTATTTTCATTTTTCCATTTCATTCTTCTGTTCTGGAACCAAATTTTGACCTGCCTCTCGGTTAGTCCCAGGGCAGGCGACACTTCGATCCGACGTTTGCGAGTCAGATAAGGAATGAACAAAAATTCTTTCTCAAGTTCTAGTGTCTGATAGCGACTGTATGTTTGTCTGCCCCTGCGCCGTCCTTCAGCTACCGAGTTACAGAGGAAGAGAGAGATAGGAGTAGACATTAAAAAAGAGAATTGGAGTGAGAAAAAGAGAGGGAGAAAGAAGGGAAGATGATCAGCTTCTGTAAGTGTTATACAGGGTCATTACAATAAGATTGAAACACCATTAAACGTTATGAAACATCTTGAAAATAAATAAGCCATAAAATGGCAATAAGGATACAAACAGCACATACTATACTTAAAAAAGTATGAAGTAATTTACAAGTGGTGGTTTAGAATCATAAAACACTAAAGCTACGGCCTTTTCTTTATTAGCTCAGGAAATTAACTTAATGGGTTTTAGTGTGTGTGTGTGTGTGTGTGTGTGTGCGTGCGCGCGCGTGTGTGTATGAGACAGTGAGAGACAGAGAGACAGAAGGACATAGAGAGAGAGAGAGAGAGAGAGAGAGAGAGAGAGAGAGAGACATTTCGTGTGTCAGAAACGTTACCCCTTATTCTTCCTTTATCCCCCTCTTTGTTCTTGCTTGCTCGTGACTTACCTTGCGGTTTCATCCACGGGAAAAGCTGCGTCGGAGATTAACTCTGTTCTGAATTCTCTGCTTCTTCTCCCAGGCTATTCGCCGTCGACTTGCAGTCTAGTTATTGGACCAGCTCGGCCTCTTGTTGGGCGGCGAAAATTGGCTGCCTTTGCAAGGCATTGAGCCGCAGAAACTGCCGGGATCCCCGTGACACGTCACCGCATGTGGATTCTGTTGATAAGTGGAGGTGAAGAGGGTGGCTGCGCCGTGGTGTTAAAAATCCTGGATCTGACTGGGATGTTGGAAGCTTCCCCCGCTGCCGGGTCCATACACCACCGTGGCTCTAGTGCTCATTTCCTGGCTGAACCCATAGTCATAGTAATTGGGACGCAGGGTTTCCCCACTTTTATACTTAGAAAATAGCGAATTCACAAAGTAGGAGCTCATCTGGAAAGGACTAGCTATTTCCTGCTAAACGGAAGCAACGTAGTGTTTGTTAAACAGGCAAACAAATAAGCCAATGTTTAAATTAAGCCTTCATCTTATTGATGACAAAACACAGTATCCGGTATTACATCTTCGTGGAGGTTCACTCATAAACAGTTTTTTGTAATATACTTCAGCTCAAATGAATTGTTTCATATTTTGCGTCTCTTTTCATGATAATTTGCATTTATTAGCTCAACCACGTCCTATTGGCTTTGCTTACTCCGTACGGACACTGCTCCGCGTGAAAGGGGAATGGAGAGAGAGAGAGAGAGAGAGAGAGAGAGAGAGAGAGAGAGGGAATGAGAGAAAGGTAGAGAGGGGGGAAATATGCGGATTAATTTATTCCACATGTTCATTACCGGGATTTCAGCCGCTTTACAACAAATGAAATACATACGCCACCAAAAGATTGATAAGGGGAAGTATCTCTGCTGTTGTGTAGTAGAGGATGGAGAGTCAAACATTAATTTCCCAACCATTTAATGAGAATATGCATCCCTTTTAAAAGTCAGAGTTACATCAACAAGGCATGGAAATAGAGTACCAAACCAAAAATCTAATTACCATCAATTTTGGACCAAATTCCTATATGTCCTAACAATTTATTGCAGAGTAGCGACATGTCCACCAGCATGCATTTGCAGATTGTTTGAGATTTAAAAAAATATATATATTTAATGTTAAATAAGGAATTTTGTAGTATTTAAGAATTTAATGATCTACAAAGCGCAGTGTGTGTGTATGTGTGTGTGTGTGTGTGTGTGTGTGTGTGTGTCTGTGTGTGTATGAGTATGTATGTGTGTGTGTGTGTGTGTGTGTGTGTGTGTGTGTGTGTGTGTGTCCCCTTCTGTCTGTCGGTCTGTATAAAACAGAATTATTTATGGCGAGTTGATATAACATTCTTAAACAGAGTGTTAACTCAAGGGAAAATGGGATAATTCACACACACACACACACACACACACACACACACACACACACACACACACACACACACACACACACACACACACACACACACACAAGGTCTTAAGGTAAAATAGATCCATAACAGTCCATGTATATTCGTCCACACGTCCTTGCATATATTTCTGCTTGCTTCTCTGAACTGTTTTCTGGGACTACACTTGCAGGGGGAAAGTCGGAAATCTTTGCTTCTGAGATGGAAACGAAAACAATCTTAATGACAAGGATATTCTTAGCCATCATTTGATATTGAACCCTAAAAGCACTATTAATTAAATATGGTGAACCCTATGTTAATTTTAAGTTTTATGATGTATTCGTGATGATTGGTTGGGAATTATTGCCAGACTCTAATTAACATAAGAGCCAGTAGATCAATGCAGAATCGTTTCCCAATACAACAAACCCAATTCTTTTGTTCTGTGGACAAGTTAACACTAAGTTTCATCAAACATCCACGGAACTGGCAAAACATAATAAATATAACCATATATTTAAATCATTACAAACATCGTATTATGCATTGACATTCGAATGATCCATGTGCAGACGTAAATCAGACCTAAATCAACAATCTTTTCGATCTCATCACAGTTTAGATGCTATTTGAACTTAAGGTGCAAATAAAACTTTTAATTGTTAATGTCATTGCATCAATCCAATGTCCATGATATTTTTTATATCTATTGATGTATTTCGACTGATCACTCTATTATCTGCCCACGAATGGTTTTAGCCAGATTATCTTTTTTTGACGAAATTTAAATACATTATTTTTCTAAAAGAACCTCCCAGTGTTTCAGTTCTAGTCTGTATAGGGGGCACTGCAAATGACGATGACCGGTATATACCGGTGCCAGAAAAGTAACACGTCCAAACGTTATTGTGTGCTGCTCTATGGGATTTTTAGATATCATATTTTTTAACGTAATCTCATGAGCTATAGAATATGGTCAATTGATCCATTAAGGTGTTCAAATGTATTCAATAAATGTAGAAGGTGAAATATTTCATAAGGGGATTCGATTCTGGACATATTCACAATTTTAAAAATTATTTACTTTAAAATTTGGTTTAATTAACTTTCAGGGAAAGTTATATCACTGTAGAAATGAATAAATTGCATTGCACCGTCAATCATTAAATAGCTTCCATTCAAGCTGCTTCATTAGCTTAAATTAAAATAATTTAGCAGCACTTCACCCACTCCGCAAAATTACAGTACAACTTTCTGAATAACATCATATTGACCACTTAATATTTAATGCCTTTTACTATTTTTGTGCATTATATTTTGTTCATTTTTGTCACAACTTATGTAAAATGTTAGTAAATGTCACGGAACAAATTATTCAATTTGAAATGATAAATGAGTGTTAAAAATATAATACTGAAGCATCATAGACGATCATCGTAATCAATAAAGCCGCGAAATTAGTGCAAAAGTTACCTGGCTTTAAACTCGATTCTCTTGCTGATACCCATTACGGACTTCTCAATTTCTTGTGGTTTTAATGTTAATCTCTCTATGAGCAAGGCACATTGTTTTATGCTTCTACTATATCGGAACGTGATCACAATTTCACAACGTATGTTTGGCTGCGTACGTAGAAATGCCGCTAATTTGAAATAAAAGGGAATCTGTAAACTCTGGCTTATAAAAAGACACACACATGCAGAAAAGCGTGCGAGTGCGCTCTCGCCCGCGCACACACATACACTCTCTCTCTCTCTCTCTCTCTCTCTCTCACACACACACACACACACACACACACACACACACACACACACACACACACACACGCACACACACACACACACACACACACACACACACACAAACGTGTACACGTGATGTTTCTAGTGCCTATCATACACTTAGGAAAATTATTTTCAAATCAATTCAGGAGTTAAATCCACACACAAATTGTTTGAAATTCACTCACCACTCTGTTGCAGAACTTTTAGCAAGTAGTTTCTATTGTAGGTGGGTGTTGAGGCTTCGTTTAATTTTCTACTGATATGCAACTATACGAAATATCCCAAATAAAACTCAATTTATGGCGTATCTGTGCGCGTGTGCCTCCTAATGGGATAAATGTTTATAATTTAGTGGATGATTAACATCATACTGGAGTTTAATCTGAAATTACAGAATGTGCTCATCATTATACGAAAGAGAAAACATCTTCGAAATGGGCTTATCTGAAATTCAAGATCGCATGCTTAATGTACCTGGTAGAAAGAAGCGCAAAGATAAATTTTCGGTCACAGATACTTACACCACACACCTTGAGCACGCAGAAAACGAACATATGATACGAAATATGAATTAATAGTTGCCTGTGGTTGTCGGAAAAAAACCATAAAAATGGAAAAGAATCCAACTCGGCTCCTTCGTAAAACATTCTCCGATTTTTTTTTGGCTCAAATTGGCCACCGGATGCCTGTGACCAATATACACAGCCTGGGAAATGTCAAAGACAAAAACAGGTAAAGGAATAAAATGGGGTCAGAAAAGGGTAAATAACGGCCACAGCAGGAGTAAAAATTTTCCTTCCTCTTGGGAGAAGGTCCCTGTGCTGATGATGTAGTCAGTCCTGTTTTGTCTAAAATCGACTTCAAACTATTGATCCCAATGCCTTTTGTCATAAACAAAACAAGACTGCAGTTTGGCTAAAATATGAATCTGGTTGCTCAAAATGAGACTGAAATTGTCAGCCTGTTATTTCATGTAAAAGATAAAAAAGAAATCTGTTAGGCTTGGAAAGAATGAATCAGAAACTGGAAGAGATTCCCAAGCAGCTATCTTTCAGGGATATGACTTGTTGAATTGAAGACGGGCACCCAAATAATAATTAATACGCGTAATAGGGCTGAAAGTGCTTTTTGAAGGTAAGCATCCAACTATGATTTAAAACTATCATTTAAAATGTGCCCTTCAAGCAAGTTATTTTTCCTTTGCACGAATCGTTTTATAAAAGGCGGCTGTAAAGATCACAGTCTAGTTGTACAAACAATATTACGAAAACCTCAGGTTTCATAAATTTCCCAAATGTTTCAAGTCTCACGATTTCACCACAATGAATCTCATTTCATTTATTGTCTTACGCTTTTGGCTCTCCCTGTCGAAAATAGCCGTATTTATCACTCTTTAACTTCTCAAGACTTGCTAAAGCATTTGAAAATAAAAAAAAGCATAAAGCATTCCACGGATGTTACTTTCATAAGCAACATGTCGGCACAATTAAGGCAAATACCTGATTAGAGCCTCATTTTAAAAAGTGCATTTCTGACATTTTATTCTTGTTTTTGCGCAACGGGACTGAGCCAGAAAAGAAAGGTGATATTTTCCGAAATGTACACTTATTAAGTGCATAAACGCTACTAAATCCCTTATTACTGGACAAACGCGTGGCGAATCGCCATGATTTGTGTTTGGTGGAACATTGCTGCCACCTACTGAGGACTGAGATAATTATTCTGGACTTGTGAAATAACATTGGCAAATATGCGCCATGGAATAAAAGCAACACGAGGTAAAGAAATCATTCGCTTCAAATCGCATCGAAGAAACATAATCGGTTCCATAATCTTGCACAGAAGTGGACGATGCCAACGAACCATATCCGTATAAAGTATTGGAGCCCATTGCTCTCAACATAAATTCCTAAAGACCAGTAAAGGAGAGCAAGGGGGGGGGGGGGGGGGAAAGGGGGGGGGGAAGAGAGAAAGAACGATTTCAGAACTGAATTCTCTCCATCCATAAGAGTGAAGAATTGGGCATTTTACTTTGGAATAATCTTGGGCGAAGGCTATAAACAGATCTAACGATTCTGCGCCAGACGTCTCGCTAGAATCTGTGTAGCTTTTTATTGCAGTAATTCCTGCCAACCTGAAAAGGTTAGGAAGTAGAACAAAAGAGGGCGTCGCTAGCTTTAGGGTCTAAAAGCCGGATCTTCCTTTAAAATAAAATTCCTATATCTTTACTTTGAGATATAATGTCAACATTTTTATCACTTGCCACCTCCAATTATGAGTTTAATTTAATGGGTTCTGAAAATGTTTCCTTTGCTGTGTTTGTTTTACAGGCGTAAATTTCAGAAATTTATACCCTATAAACGTTTACAGCGGTCATATTATTTTATTGCAGCACACACTCTGTTTCCTACAATGACAGACAACTTCCCAACTCCTCCTCTTTCAGCACCACCGTGCATTTCTGTGTATTAATGTGCCTGTGTCTCCCGTGTTAGAAAAAATATTGAAATAACTGATATATTAGTCGTAATATACGACATGCCTGCTCCTGTAATTATTTTTATCTCGCCTTTTCAAGCGGCCGCATAACCACTTTCCCTAATATGAAGGTATTATAAAACAGAATATCATAGATTCAATTTTCAATATGCTCTAGACACATCCAAGATCTTTCCAATGAAACATTCTGAAGGTTTAAGGAGGCGAACCGTCTTCCCTCCCGTTTAATTACAGGATGTTTCGTTATCAACAGCAGGGTTTTGCTCGTATTATCAAACAGAAATATCACCCATCCTGAATACATAATGGAATTAATCATTTCCTTCATCATATTCAAATCTATATTACATTCTCGGAGACTTTTACATGTTATTGTTTAAACTTCCTTTGAGAAGCTCGTATTATTTTCTTCGTTGAATGCATCTATTAGCATATCCTTATTGAATGTTTGCCTGCACATCCGCGTGGTAAATTTTACAGAGCGATTAAGTAACAATTCTGAAACACTTTGGTTGGCGACTATATATTGTGATATGTAATTAAATGTATGGATGTAACAGCTACCAGAAATATGGTCAATTTTTAAAAGCAAATTGTTCTTTTCATCATTCCAATGCCACCGATTCTATATCTATACTATGATATTTGCGTTCATAATGTATGCATAAGAGGCCATTCAGATCATCGGATATGCATGTATTGAGAAATAAGGTTTTATATATTAATTCACTAAACCTGTTAAATATATAAAAAAGGTGGATTGAATTTCTTTAAAGAGAGTAAATAATCTTGGAATAAGTTTGGAATTATCGTTCAGTTGGCAGCACCCATATTACGGAATGATATTTTCAATCCAATAAATTACGTATATTCTCTTATAACATATGCTACGCTTTACATATAAAAACGGGTATTTTAGATTTGAATCACTCAAGCGTTTAATTTTGTTCCAAAGGCCTCGATGCTTAATATTCATCGTGAAATAATTAATGACTTTTCGTGGTCTATAGTCTGAATTGGATACTAAAATATATAAAGTAAAGTAAGTTTGAACTTTGTTCAGTAGCGAATTAATTAATTGGAAAAAATACTTCATTGAGAATTTTTGCATTGTCTCTGGGAATAAAACATGGAAAGGGGACTCAGACTCTGCATTTCATTTCAACGATAAAAACTTTCAACCATATTTCTTTCTGTATGGACTCCAACTAAAGATCCTTCATACAATTGAGATATTTTGATCTAACGTTATTCAGAGAAACACTTCGTCTTGTGTTTTCTTTGCTCCTTACTTGGAGCTGCATGCATTCTCTGCTCTGTTCCATTGTAGTGCCGCTTCGCCTTTGCAGTGTAAAAAAAAATATTGGAAAAGATCAAGACTTGAATAATAAAATTACTGAAAACCCTTGTGTCCGACACTGATGCTATCTCTAATTGTTTACCTCTGAGTCATCGGATCAATATTTTGTTCTGTTGAGATTTTAGGAATTGGCTTTAGTTTCTTCGTTCCAAATATTAACCGTTATTCCCTGTTTCACTTATTTTCTAAATGTATTTAATATTTGTGAATATTTTTAGCCTCTGGCTATTTGAAAAGGCCTGGTTCAGACTCAGAGACGTAATTATGTTTAGAACCAGCAACAAGGCAAGATTTGAAAAAGAGGAGCTGCTGTCCGTTCCAAAAGTAAAGACTACCCAGATTTGGGATGTTTCTATGAAATATTTGGCTCGATTACTTTAAATACAATATTTATAAAAACCAGAGTATAAACTGCAGCTCCACATCGGGCAGAGATATAAAGAAACGGATAAATATTTACAAGTTGACTCCTGGAATGTTAATTTTTACTGAGGTTTTTTGTTTCTTTAAACCGACCCATCCGTTAATATTCGTTCATGCATCTTGATAGATAATCATAATCCGCGTAATTTTGTCATATTATTCCCGTGCAGTATTTCTGTTTCTGGCATGTAATGAAATCCTGTGTTATACATTGTTAAATTTTTTTATCTCGACCATATTTTTCGTGCTTAATAAATTCTAAACTCTTATTAAAAAAAAAACACGTTGAAATAGTTAGCCCATATACCAACACACAACAAAGGGCACGAGGGCCGAAACGTGATCATTGCTCATTTACAATTTGGGAACTTAGTTACGAATATTAAACCACAGTCTCAGGCTCACGCGGACACACAAACTAAAATCTAGAGAAATAGAATCCGTAAAGTCCGTCATCATTCGGTTTAAGTAGTAACCCCAATTCCATAGGAGAAAGCATACCCTCAAATCTAAGCGATAAGAGGGGTCTGAAAAACACGAATCAAACAACCGCGATGTGATGCGTTGAACAATGCATTATAAACATTTACCTTCTATGCAAGCAATTGATAGTAAGTCGTGTTAAACCATTGCAAACAGAAGATATTGCAATGAAAATAATCATTTGGGGGGTGGGTTAAAGACCCTTTTCTCAGAAAGTTGCTCTGGAGCGCGATCTGCCACAATCACCACAAGGTTCACAGAAATTGCAATAAATTATATTAAAAAAAACCCTGGCATTTTTTTTAAAAACCATCTAGACAAGAGAAGGCAGTGAAAATAAAAGCTCGCTGTTGTCTCTGACTTATGGAGTGTTTCAGAACGAGAGGAAGTTGTATCTCTTAATATCCTGTAATGAAATAGTTTACACGTGACTCTATTCCCTGAATGAATGCACTAAAACGCTCGAAATAAATAGCCGAATTGATGGATGTTAAAAGTTTACATTCCGGCTATTATTAGCGGTTTTCTCTGAACTACAGTGGTTTGCAGATATATTGCAGTGAGACCAATAATGGGCTATGCGCTAAAGTTTCCATGAAACAGCTTGTCACTCGAATTCCTTGATGTGCTTCTTGTTGACTCTTTTCAGCTTCATTCTTCTGTTCTGAAACCAGATTTTGACTTGTCTTTCTGTCAGGTTCAGAAGACGCGCCACTTCGTGCCTCCGTTCTCTGGTGAGGTACATGCTGAACAGAAATTCTTTCTCCAACTCCAGGGTCTGATACTTGCTGTAAGGACATCGTTTCTTCCTTGTGGAGCGAGCGTGTAACCAATTTGCTGAAGGATTGTCTGAAGAGGATTTAGAAAGGGAGGAGGAAAAAGCAGTCAGACGAAAATAAGAACTGTAATGCGAACTGTTTTCATAAATGCACTTCTCACAATGCAATGCATGTGGGACATATTCCCACAACATTCATTGGCCTGAGAATGGTGAATGTGTACGTGTGTTCTGGCCATAGACCTCTATATTTTTTTCTTTAGTAAATTGTATTACAAAATTACAAATTTCTTAACATCTACTAAAGGCTTCAATATATTTATTTGTGCTGTCTGTGACCAGGTTTATAAATTGGGGGGTAAAAATAAAACGGCGGCAGCAATACAATTTTCTGACACTCTCTCTCTCACTCTCTCTCTCTCTCTCTCTCTCTCCTTCAAAAAAATGATACGAGAAGAAAGAAAAATAACAAAGGGGAAATGTATGGTCAAACATTTATGCCGTTATTGCCCTGGTGGAGTATAAACTGGTACGATCGTCGATAAAGATTCGCAGGTGTTACTTGTAGAACCCATAAAACAGAACTGAAGCGCATAAAATAAGGAGCCATAAAAATCAGATAAATGCTTGTAACTATACTGGAAACAAGCTGAATTTAATTGCTGCCATACGAATTTCGTGAACTATTTCCTCTTTGGGATTAATTAAGTTCAACTTACTTTGTTCTGGTGCCTCTTTGTCTCCTTTCTCTTCATTTATGCTGTCTTCATAGCATGGCGCTTTTCCAGAGCTCATGATTTCACTCTCCAAGGATTCCCCATGCAATTTCTGGAGCGCTACTGGTAAGGATTGGCCGTCGCGATCCGCGAGGGGCTCAATTTTCAATGAATCGAGACCGCTGGAAACTATTCCGGGTTCAGCCACGGTTCTGGAACTCAAATACAACCACGACCGCGTATACCTGCTTTCTGACGGGATAGGATGAGACTGGGAATATGGATGGTACAAAGTGGGCACATTGGCAGAGGGCTGAGGGTAAACTGGGATCCAGGAGGAGGAGAACACGGAAGATTTCGACTGAAAATTACAGGAGGTAAAGTTGGGATATTCGCTAAGCCCCGGCTGTCTGGAGACTAGATATTTTTCTGAAGTTAACTTTGTTTGAGCTGACCCTTCTTTATCATTACTTATAAGGGAATCAACAAAATGGTTACTAAGAGCACTGGACATCGACATTGTTAAACATCATACACCTCGATTCATTATAATAAGACTAGACATTGTTCTCTTAACTTCTCAACTAAAAAAGTAGAGTTTGCTAATATCTTGTGGGCTATCTGCGAAACGATTGGTTAAAATTTTCAGGAGGCCAACAAATCGACAATAAAACGTAAATCAATCCGCCTCTCAGATTATATACTTTGGGGGATGAAATTGAGCGTTAAAAAAGGAACACTGTTGCATTTAAACATATAAAGATTAAAATCTGTAACAGTGCAAATTAAGATTTAAATTAAAAACACATTTTTCAAAGGAACTATTTTGTTTGTTAATTAATCTTATCTCGTGTGACGAATTCCCACACCAGATCTCATAATCGATCGTTGGATTTCTATGTTTATTATCTTAAACCGGTATCATTTGAAAATACAATTAAACCCAATAATTGTGCCAAACAATTTTTGTTGTTTGATTGGTTCAAGAAATTAGCTACGTTAGTGGGTTGGAACGTTTGAGTATGAATTAACAACCTGGCGTTGGTAATGAAATTCTTATGCCCTCTCGTATTTATGTTTTCACACAAGAGAGATAGTGGAGAGGGTTTTCAGCACCGCCCGCCACAAGCCAATATTTTTTCTATTTATTCCCCCATCATATTTTAATTTGGTAAAAATTCGCATTGAATATCAATGGATTAATTTGGAAATAGCCTATTGTTATTCCATTACTTAATTAGTTTGGAATTTAATATTTTATAGTTCATTACATTAACGACGTTGCCACATATAATTCCCCAAAGGGACTAAAGCCCAGGAGTTCGGAAGTTTGTACTTAAATCACACAGAACACCCAGCGAACGATCGAATTATTGTAACATAGTTTAAATATATGCAATAATTGTTAAGAGTGAAACACAAAAGTCTGCAGACGCTGTGGTTGCAGTAAAAACACACCTAAATGTTGGAGGGACGCAAGCCCGGCTAAGTTTCTCCATAATTTTGATGTGCTTTTGCATTAATTGTTAAAAGCTACCTTCTCCCTCGTGAATTTTTTCTATCAATGTTGAAGGCTGTGTTTTCCAGGAGAATGAATTCCAGAAATGAAGTTATTTGGATCCTGAGGATGGAGAAAATTTCTGAATGGAAATTGCCAGATCAGGTTCGTCCCTATTCACAGCTGAATGCTCAAAAAGGAGTGATATTCAAAGTCAAGTAGGAACTGTTGGCGGGAAATTGTTCGGCCATTTAACATAACATTGCCACTTTCATAATGTTATTCATTCCTGTGAAATAAAAATGTTTAACTTTGTTACACATCCATGACGAAAGCGAAATGGAATAACTAATCGCGGTTGGATTCAACTGGTAAAATGTCAAACCGCATGACATGTTACTCCAAATGGAAAAGGTCATGTGACTAATTGTTTATATGCACTGCAAAACAATTTTATCAAACTTTATTTGTAAAAACTCTCATTTGCATCATTTAATCTTGGCATAAAAGCAATTTAAATATACTTAAAACGTTTATTAAACGAAAAGCTTGCCGACGTTATAACACGCCACGAGGAAATAAAAACCCAAATAATTGACCAAATCAATACAAAATGTAATCTCACCATCCTGGAATTTATATTTGAAAATATGCATCAATTTGAGTGTAACCTGGCGTCATTTTCCCAGAGCCTTTGTCTTCAGTTTAAAAAAATAGATTTGCTTCTATGATACATTCAGAAGTTTTATAGAAAACCATAGAAAATGATTTGAGAATGTTTTCCTCTTAGCGACCGCAAAGTCCAATGATTGTTTCATAGAATGTAATTAAAATCCTGGCATTTAAGTAACGTGAATGTTGTCTTGTTTAAACATGAAAATAAAAGTTTTATTAAAAAAAAAATCTTGCGCAACCAGATCCTGCGTGCCTGTAAATTAGGATAAAACTAGCTTAAAATTTCACATTAACATTATTTCGATGAATGTTACATATTTTTTGAAATGAGTGGCTCGTTTTATCTGCAACCAATTTGATCAAAGCTAGAGAACAAAGTTAAAATTGTATTATCGTCAACACTTTATCAGTTAAGTATAATTACTCAAATTCAGTTCATGAATGTTTATTCCTTCTTGTAGCGAGAGTGGGTTTCAAAATAATTGGGAAAAAAGTTTGCCAACGCTGTGATCATAGAAAATACTGTACATTAATATGCTGGATGAATTAAATCGGTGTCGCAGCGTCCATGAGACGTAAAAATATATAGCAACGTTTCAAGCTGAGCCCTTCTCCAAGATAGGCGTTGGTTGTATGTTTATTTTTTTTACCTCCTATTGGCGCCGCGTGACCTGCTGAGCTTTTCCAGCATTTTGTATATTTTCCAAAATAATTGGACTTGATCAAGTGCATAGCATGTGAGAATATTAACTAATTTATCTGTGAAAAATTAGATATTTTTCTTGTCATTCAGAGCATGGGAAGGTACGTTTTCTATTTGTAGATGCCTTTTATTATGAAAACGGTCTATCAGCCAGGCTATTGCTGTGAACGTGTTTAAAATCACCTTAAAAGAAAAAAAAAAGCCCACTTTCTTAAAATACTGGCTCAGTCAGAACTATGAAATTCTGGAAATATTATAATTAAATATACAAAACTTTTAAAAAAATCTCCGAATCGAATAGTCTTTCACTGCTTACATAATACAAAAATGGCGACTCTAAACAAACTGGTGACAAAGCATTTTTCTATCTTATGTGTCAAGCAAATATGTATGCTAATACTAAAGTTAGTAGATGAACAGAAGAAAATTTTAACTTCGGCAAAATTCGCATAATATCATGATTTGACTGAAAAAGGACAAATAAAATCATGACTCTATTTACAGAGTAAATGCCCGTAGAACTGAACCATAATATATATGCGTCAATCAGGATAAATTAGTCGGCATTTTTGTATTTTCCAGATTGACAAGGTTGTATTTCAAAGTCTTGTAAGCCACATTTCCAACCGAAGTCATGACTTTCGGGGTCGCTGCAGGCGGTGAGATTGCAACATTGAACATTAAATTATCTCCGACTTCAATGTATAAGAAATCAAGTCATCTGCTCGTAGCTATTGACACACTGTGCAACCTTATAAGTTTATGTGAAGTTTAAAATACCCGGCATCTTTAACAATAACGAGCTCCTAATGTCCTTTCCTGAGCGGTATATTTAAGAGTGCATTTAAACCAGGCAGATGAACAGAAAAACAAATTAAGCTAGTTTCTGATAAATTACATTCAACACATGAGTAAAAGCGATATAGCCCATCACTCGTGACGCATTCGGATGTGTCCACGCGAGCGTTTTAAAACGTAGCCGATTCTATTTTTTACAGACACCAGATTGCGAACTGACCATTAAAATCCACGAATTGTAGACTATTTTGACAAACTTTCAAAATTAATTTTAATTAATCAAACAGCGACGTGACGAGGGATATGCTAAACCTTCATGATCAGAAGGAAATGGTCCAGCCTGAGGCAATATTATTTCCTTAAATAATTGTTGCTTTCATTTAAAAAAAAACTGTATATACCCACCTGGGGTAATATCGATCTGTCTTTCTTTATTCAGTATGATTTGAACAATTTTTATTGGTGATTGAGTAATATCCATCTAAGTACATGCTTTGTTAAATTGTATCAATGAAAAGTAAGTTGTTTTGACTGCATGACTCAAGGCATCGTCGGCTTATTAATTGTCGCATGCATCTGCTTTGTTTCGGAAACATATATTTAAATCTGCTTTTGTTTAAATTATGATCAATTTTCACACACAGTTATTTGTATATCTGTGTCTTTACCCTTCCAATCTCCCATGTCTTATTGATCAATTTCCCCATTTAATCATTCTGCGAGGTTTAATTTAACAATTTAATTTTGTCATTATAACGCAATTCTAAACCTATATATTTAGCTCTGATTAAAATGTACAGGAATAGAAGAGTTCAAATGTTGCCACGGGCTTACACATAAATTATGTTACAATATACCCAGAGGTTTAGTATAATACTAAACCGCATAAGGCATTATTAGTTCCAGTTCTGCCCCAAGGACATATATATATATATATATATATATATATGGACATATAATTTCCGCGTAGCAAATGCTAGAGATACCACATTTTAATTACAACCGAAAAGTTTGCGATGACTATAACTGGAGTGATCAGGCAGTTCCTTGTCACTGCGATCAAATAGAAGCCCAAAAACATGAAACTACCAAAGTCACTCGACAGTTCAATTTTGCTGTCGAGACCGAATAAATGGAACAGTAAATTAATGACTAATGTTTCGAAAAGTTTTTTAACTGCATGAGATCGATTAAAAATCAAATGACAACAATAAATATGTATTAGAACTGTGACCAGAAGATTATTAAATATCTCACAGTCAATGACTGCACAGAAACTCTTTAAACTTATAATTATTCCGTACTATTTTGATGTTGCTATGTCCCCTTCAATAGTTAAAAGAAGTAGCCACTAACTTCACCATACGGTTTCAATGCCGCGGGGATGGATCACAATGTTGCTTTACGTCTCGTCGCTGAACTGTTGTATCAACAAATTTGGAAATGTTAACCATTTTTTAAAACAAGTCAACGTCTCTGTAACCAGCTGGCAGAGTACAGTTAACGTGACACCAATAAATTTCCATTTCACTGTTTCCCAAAATCTTGAGAGCCAAGTTAGCGAGGTTTTAAAGAAAAGAGTGGCTATTTTCCTTATCTCAAAGCTATGTCTTGCGGGATCAAACTGCCCAAGCTGCCCAAGTCCATCAAGAACTACTGGACAGCAACTTGCTAAACACATCTAACAGTCATAAAACTTTACAAAAGCAGACGTGTTCGAACGTGGAGCATCGTCGGTACGCACAGTCAGATTACAACCTTCTCTATGGTATTTAAATCACCAACACTGGATACCAAATACATCTGAAAATGCAAGCGGCTCCTTTAGGGCGTGTAAAATCGGGATTTTCTGATTTTTCTTTCGATTAACTACCAAGTTGCCCATTTCAGGTCAATTTCACAGATTCACAATCAGCCAAGAACCGTGCATGCTATACTCGAGCCAAACTTCAAGGGAGAGGAGTGATGGGTAAATAGCTTCAATAAAGTTAAATAGATTTAGAAATGTTGAATAACAATATAAATAGAAACTACACAAAACCGGGAAGAACACAACGTTATCTTTTATTTGCGTTTTGATATTGACCTGCAACATGGTCTAGTGAATTATGCAAATGGTTGAAGCCGTGAAATAAACAGAAATGCTCTATGAAGTCGTCCACACTTGTTGACCAACACAAAACAAAAATACTTCAACAAGGTTATATTTTCATTTTTTTAAAATATTACCAGTTCTTTTCGACTTTCTCGCCTACAAGGACATGCTGTAGTGGATTCCACGATAATAATCTTTGGCATAATTTTTTTCCTTACGTTATTTAAAAACAAATATTACATTTTAATCCAACGTCAAACATACCGTAACGGATAAAACTCCATCGCATGAAAACTAATTGAGACGACGGATCGTTATTAATGTCAGACATTTTGATGAGCATTTAAAATACATTTATTTCTTTGCATAAACGCAGTTTAAGCATAATGTTCACCATAGGAGTAAGAGGCAGAATCGACACCGATCGTATGTTCTATTCTGAACTATGATCTTTTGCTGTATGGTCACATTATATTCAAAGGAAATGCAGATCCTTCAAAGGCTATTGCTTTCTAATGCAATTGTGTGTACAATTTAATTTCCTTTTTTTAAAACTTTATTTATTTGAGGAATAATTAATAGCAATACAAAATACATTCCATAAAGAAAATGTTATATATATGTATATAAAAAAAATCCACCCCCCGCCCCCCACCCATCAGCCAACTCTCTTAAGGAGAGCTAAAAATACATAAACAGAAACTAAAAGTAAATAATAAATCAAAATATATCTAAATATGGTAACCACTTATTTAAAAAAAAGAATAATTATCATGTAAATTTTTCCATAACAATACGAGCTTTCAATTAATTATGGCTTTGCAGTATATTAATCACTATATTATTTTTCACATATTTGCTACACATTTTTGAACTACAGACAATGCTAAATATATAAATGCAATTTGAAATTTATCCAACCCTAATCCCCTTAAAGGAATCATAAAACCCATTAAAAATAGATGGATGTAATGGTAACTTAAAATTATATAATTTTTCTAAAATTAACTTAATTTCATCCCAGAATTATTGTACATGCACACAAGACCAAACAGCATGTAAAAAAGTTTCAGTACAAACACAACATCTAAAACAAGAATGCAAATTACTAAAATCATATTTTTTCAATTCTTCTGGTGTTAAATACAACTGATGTAGAAAATTATAATTAACCTTTCCATACCACACATTCATCAATTTAGTAACACTATCATGACACGTATCTGCCCAGTAATCTTCAGGCAAAACAGAAGCTAAATCATTTTCCCATTTAACCTTAGACTTCTCCCATTCTGGTTTATCCATATTGTCTTGTAATACTTGGTACATAAAATAAATATAAACCATTTTTGGTATAGAAGAAATCAAAGACTCGAATACCATTAATACAGGTAAAATAATTTCTCTACTATACATATTTTTCACCAAAGATGGAAGTTGATAATTAATAATTAAAGAACTTTCAGCAATATCAAAATGCACATTCAATTGATTGAAAGAAATAAACTGTCCTTCTACAAAACAATCCTATAATGTTTTTATACCCTTAAAATCACAAATCTTTAAATGACTATTAAACATTGAAAATAAATAAGCTGATTATTATATAATGGAGTTAAAATTGACTATTTATCTTTTGATTCTAAAATCTTATTATTTTAATCCATAATTTTAATAAATGTTTTAGTATCGACATATATTCCTTCAACAAATTTACATCCATCGAAATATAAATCGATACACCTCAACTTCAGAAATACAGGCCATCACAACTTTAGCCCAATTCGTGGGTTGGTCCAAATCCATCAATCTACTAATAAATTTCAACTGGGCTGCTTCATAATAATTTTGAAAATGAGGTAATTGAAGCCCACCTAGTTCATACTTCCAAGTAGGTTTATTTAATGCTATCCATGGTAGTTTACCTTTCCATAAAAATTCTCCCATAACTTTATTTAAATCCTGAAAGAAACTCTTTGAAAGAGAACACTGTATTGATTGAAATAAATATTGAATACGAGGAAAATATTCATCTTAATACTATTAACTCAACCAATTAAAGTTAATGGAAGATCAACTTAATTAAATCTGCTTTAATCTTTTTTTAAATAATGGAACATAATTTAACGTATAAAGATTGATACTCAGTATTTACAATTATTCCTAAATATTTAATTTTATCTGACCATTTCAATTTTATAATATTTTTATACTCTGAATAACCTCCTTCTTTGACTGGTAAAATTTCACTCTTATCCCAGCCAACTTTATATCCAGATAATGTTCCATATTGTAATAAACATTCCCGTAAATGTGGCAATGATTTTTCTGGGTTTGTTAAATATATCAAAACATCATCTGCAAACAAATTAATCTTATACTCATCATCCATAATTCTCATCCCTCTTATCTGTTCATTCTGCCTTATTGTTTGAGCTAATGGTTCAATAGTCAATGCAAACAGAGCTGGTGACAATGGGCAACCTTGTTGAGTTGAATGCATCAATTTAAACAATGATGAAACTTTACCAATTGTCATCACCCTAGCAGTTGGATTCGTATATAAAGCTTTTACCCAACCAATAAAAAAGGGACAAATTTAAACTTCTTCAATACTTTAAATAAAAATTCCCATTTGACCCTATCAAAGGCTTTTTCCACATCAAGCACAACCACTTGGTGGGGCTGCTGTCAATATGCATTGATCAAACGAATCAATTGAAGAATATTATCTGAAGCATTTGTATTTTTAATAAAACCTGTTTGTTCAACATGCATCAATTTAGGTAAATACTTAGCAAGTCGATTTGCCAACACTTTTGCTATTATTTTATAATAAATATTCAATAATGTAATAGGTCTATACAAAGACACTTTCAATGGGTCTCTATCTTTTTTTGGGATTACTGTAATTAAAGCACTAGAGCAAGATTCTGGTAACTCATACTGTTCAGTCATTTGCTGTAATACCTCCCCAAACACCAAACATAAATCTTCATAAAAAGCTTTATAAAATTCCACCGAAATCCCATCATTGCCTGGTGACTTCCCATTGGGCATTTCCAACATAGTCACCTTAATCTCTAATCTTGTAAATGGAGCTTCCAGATCCATAACATCCTCCACTTTTAATGGTGATAACATTAACTTAGATAAATAAGAATCAATAGAACTACTATCCTGCTTCCCCCTCCCCCACCCAGAAGTATTTTTTTAAATAAAATGAATAAAACTGATCATTAATTTCCTCTGGTTTATAGGTAACCATTGAATTATTTTTTACAGCATTAATAATCTGTGAAACCTGCTCCTTCTTTAACTGCCATGCAAATACTTTATGTGCCCTTTCACCCAACTCATAATAATGCTGCTTAGATCAATTAATTAAACATTCAAATTGATAAGTCTGCAACATATTATAATGCAATTTCAATTTAGGAAAAGCTACTTAAAAAAAATTGCTGTCACTTCCTTCTGAAATTCCTTCTCCAAGTCATCAATTTGCTTTTCAAATTCAAAACTTTCAGCTATATACTGTTTCTTAACTTTAGTGGTATAACTAATAATCTGCCCTCTTAAATAAGCTTTTAATGCATCCCATAACCCAAAATGATTTTTTTCTGAATTAGCATTTTCAAACAAAAAAATGTAATCTGTGTTTTAACAAAAATAACAAACTCTGGTATTTCAAGAACACTGTGTTAAATTTCCATCTATAAGATGAAAGTACCACTGCTGAACTTACATAAAAAAATAATAGAGTGATCTGATATAACCCTGCTTTTATATTCTGCCGGTGATACCCTTCCTTGTAAATGTGCCAATACTAAAAAAAAATCTATTCTGGATCATGAATCAAGTTGAGATGAATAAAAAGATTTATCCTTTTCTGTAGGATTAACCCTTCTCCAAATATCCACCAAATTTAAATCCTTCATCAAGGCTCCAATTTGTATCACCATCTTTGATTTCTTTATACTTTTTGGGCATCTGTCCAACAAAGGATCTAAGACCCTATTAAAATCTCCCCCAACTAAAATATTTTCATTAGCGGTTTAATATTAAAAAAGCATCTGGAATAAAACACTCATCATCCACATTAGGTGCATGAATATTAAGTAAAGTCCAAAATTCAGTAAAAATTTTACATTTCACCTTTAATACTCTTCCAGCATTCCCTTCCATAGTTTTCAACTCAAAAGACAAATTTTTATGAATTAGAATTGCTACACCCCTTGCCTTAGAATTAAATGAAGACAAAACACATGTCCAACCCAATCCCTCTTCAATTTCAAATGTTCTTTTTCAGTCAAATGTCTTTGTTGTAAAATGACAATATCTATTTTATTTTCTTGATATAAGCCAAAACTCACTTTCACTTAATCAGATTATTTAACCCCTGAACATTAAAATTTGCAAATTTAAAATTAGACATATTTACAAACTAACAATATAATCACTTACTACAAAATATTGCTCCCCTTCTAATAAATGAAAACCACTCTCCCTCATCTAAATATTTTTTTTAAAAGAAAATGTATATAGAAAAAAATTTAATTATCCCGCCCCCCCAAAAAAACACTACCCAAAGGTAGTAATGCCCTAAAAATCTGGATGTTTTAAACCCCACTAGTGGCAGACGTCTATCAAAGGTTTCAGTGCCTTCCACCCTCCCCCCCCAGCCAGAATTACATCATTCACATCAATACAATCCAGTACTGTAAATATATTCAACCCAGTGTCTCCATTCCCAATGATTGTTCTGGATCTTCATTGTCAATAAGACTTTGTGTTAAAACCTCTTTCTTCCCATTTTCCACTTTTCCCATTCTTCCCATACTGCCCATTTCCATTTCCATTTGTCCCTTTTTAGGTGATGGTGGTGAAACTCTTCCATGTCCTCATAAATCCCGAAATAAATTAGCAAAAATTAATGCATCATGATCATTCTCAAAAAACTGAGATTGAAAGTTACCATAAAAGACCTTTAACACAGCAGGGTATCGAAAATCAAATTTATAACACTTCCGCCTAATTAAATTTTCATAGTTGCCTAATAATTTCTTGACTCAAATCTGCGTTAAAAATTACTCTGTTATTTTGAGTCATCATTGGAGATTGACTTTGTCGTCCCTTCTGTACCACCAACCGTAGTATCATTTCTCTGTCTTGATAGTTCAGGCACCGAACTAACACTGCTTGTGGTGGTGTCCAGGTAACAGTTTCTTTTATATTGCTCTATGTGCCTTCTCCAATAATAAACCTTCTGAAAAAAACGCTTTGCCCAACACATCGGGAATCCAACTCTTGAAAAATTTTATTGGATCAGACCCTTCAATGTCTTCTGGGACACCCACAATTTTCACATTGTTTCTCTGACTTTGATTTTCCAATGAATCAATTTTTTTCAATAAATCTTTCTACTGGATTCCTCAGTCCACAAACAAATCTTCCACTTTCTCTATTTTTCCTTATTATGTCCATCTTGAATTTTACATTCAGAAAAAGCTGTTTCAGTTTTTGTAACATTTTCTTGAATTGTATCCACTGATTTAATACATTTACTGACATCCCTCTTAATTGTAGATATATCTTCAGACATATTAGATATTTTGGTTGTCACATCTAAATATCCTTGAGTCATTTGTTTAGACATATTATCCATATGATCGGCAATCCCTTCCAAGACTGTACAGACTCCATTCCAGGTTCCAATTCCACATTTTGAGGCCTACCTTCTATAGACTCCACCTCCAATTGTTCCTGTGAACTGCTCCTTAAAGGAAAGTCTTCTTTTTCTTCCAACATTGTCGGACCTTTCCAGGTATGGCTGCTGGTCTGCACTGAAGATAGTGGCATTCCGACCTTGTCGGGATTTCACCGCTCGGGCCCCTCACAGCCCACATGTGGTCCAGTGATTCATAGTCTCTGGAGTCATCGCACATGCCCGGCAAGGCCGGGGTTAGTGCAGAGGCAGCTTCCAACACCATTCTGCACATCCCCGGTTCACCCGACAGCAGCCCGGGCTCAAGGGCCCTTCTCTCAGCTGGGTTGCCTGCGTGTGTGACATTGTGAATCCGTGGATGGACTCCAGCCGTGCCTGTCAACATGCTGGTGCCATCTTGTGGAGACAAGGTTACCGCCTGTGTAGTACAGCCTGGCAGGAGTTCTCTGTAAAAATTGCCCTCTATGCCATCTTGCCATGTCCCCTACAATTAAATTTCCCAATGTAATTAATCTGCAAATGCAATTCTGATTTCATTTAAATTTATTAGTTTCTCCAGTAACATTATCTTTGGATGAGATGCTTTATTCCAGATTCATGGGGTGGAGCAGACTGAAAGTAGGGGGGAACGGGAGGGACAGTGTAGGTCAACAGCAGTTTGCAATAAACATTAAATTAATAGCTACGTAAGTCTTTACTAATTTTTCTCTGTTTAGGGGTTGCGAGTCCATAAAATTATTCCTGAATAATTTTGGCTTCTTTAACTCAATGAAAGAAACATGGCCAGACAAAAATAAAAGGGATTGTGACTATTTAGTCCAATTTGGCTGCTTGCTCCTTTCGTTCTACTAATACAGTTTAAATTAATGTTTGCCTACTCCGCAAAATCCGATGTAATAGAAATGTCCAGATGTAATTTTTGAATTGCAATAATTTGTGGAATAACCTCTACATCATCCCAAAGTAATTTTATTTTTTGTTTACAGTTCTCTTCCTAAGAGAGCTGAGGAATCCAGCTCAGTCATTATATTCTCGGCAGAAATCAATAGTGATTTGAATATAAAAGGAATCAAGGGATTAAGGGAATGCAGTTAGTGCAGTGAAATGTACTGGGTTGAAAGATCACCTTGTTGAATGGCGGAGCAAGCATAAGGGACTAATGGCCAAGTCCTATTTCTTATGTCCTGAAGGCCACTTAATATAGCTTGCAAACTTGTGGTATAATTAAAAGGGCATGCAATATTTGATAGTTCCATTATCATAGGCACATCTATTTAACTTTGTGGGCAATATTGCATTATATCTGGATCCATCTAGGCAAATTTATTGATGTGCAAATGTATTCTTAGCATTTAAAAAAATATATCAATCGAAAGAACATTAAAAACAACTTCAACTTCAATAATTACACAATTTGTATCACTTTAAATTAATGCCTACTCAATGATCAATATTGCTCGCTTCTCATACAAACTGATTGATGACATATTTTATTTTTCCGTTCAAGATTTCAAGTGAAAAATGCAACACATTTATTCTGATGAACCGAATCTCTTGCATAATCACCACTCAATATCTCGTCATATTTTGTGCCATGTTGATATAGACTTTAAAAGACCGTATTCTTGCTGATAAAATATGATGTACTCCAATAACCCCCGATTCAATTGTTGGAAGTTTCCTTAAAATAATGCTTTTTAAAAAGCATAATAAAGGCAGAGCAGAATTAAGATAAAAATACTTAATATTAACCAACATGAATCCTAATCGGACGTGCTTGTTCATTTTATTTTCAGAGAGCACGCCCATTGCGGTGAAATTCCCAGCTCCTAGCCCATCATCTCCTTAAGATATGATTCTAGCGACTAGACCTGAACTTGCAACTGTCCCCCATAACTATCAAATGTCCTCTTCAGCCTTCCCCTCCCATTCCCCGCCTTCAATGTTGTTGTAGCATTCGGATTTCCTCAATGGGATCGTCCATCGTCTTTCCTTTAATGAAAAGGCACTGCACCTTTATCAGATGGGGAAAGTATTTCTCGAATCCTATGCTCTCGGCTCATCTTTTTCAGCTTCATTCTTCTGTTTTGAAACCAGATTTTGACCAGCCTGTCGGTTAGATTCACACTCCGACTGATCTACAGGCGGCGCTCTCGAGTCAAATACATGTTAAAGAGGAACTTCTTTTCCAGCTCCAGTGTCTGGTGCTTCGTGTACGGACAAAGTTTCTTCCTTCCTCCCTTTGCCGCTATCCAGTTTATTGTAATCGCTTTCTGTCAATCGGAAAAAAAAAACAAATTGTCAAACGACCTACTGAATAAAACGTTATTTTCCGTTTTCCCTATATTAGCAGAAAAATATAATGCCCAGGAGTTTCAATGAGTTGTCCGAGAGGGGACCAGGGAGCGAGTCGGATTGTCAGCCTATTGTTGTCTGAAGATGAAGCATTCAGATTTTATCTTTATCCGTAACAGCAATCCAAAGGCATTACTGTGTTATAACTTGGTGATCCTAAAAATATATTTCAACATTAATTAAAGCCGAATTTGTAAATGGACAAATAAACACAATCAGTACCTGTTTACATTTAATTTAAAATGTTATATTGAATCACATTAAACCGAGTATTCAGTTTCTGGCAAGACTAAGAAGCATTGAAAGGCATGGAATGAAAATTAATGGATTGGAATATAAAAACCGATGCTTAGTAAATAGTCATGCTTTACTTTAAATGTCATTGTGTTTAATATCAGAGAATAGAATTTGTTATAAGCAGAACCTATTTTTACTTAATGGCATAAATACCCTGTTCTATAAGTTTAAGATAAAGTAGTATATATCCAATTAATATCTTACTTAAAATCACTTAAACATGTATTAACTTTCAAGAATTAATATCAACGTGTTTTGGGTAATGTTTCAAAAGTGATTCGACATATTGCAAAATAACACTCAATTCTAACAATGTGTTTACATGATATTTTCATGTGCAGTAAATGTTCCTGCCGGGAAAGCCAGAAGGCTTGAATATGAACATAAATGTTTTAACGGAGACTTTGTCCTACTTGGAGCTTATTAAGTTTCTATCTTTCGTTTAAACTTCGTTTTATGCAAAAGGGGAGTCTAATGATTTGCCATCTCTCGTTTTTGTTTACTCTTGCATTTTATTTTTTTCTTTCAACGCTAAACAGAAGAACAAGGTTCTTTCAATGCGGCATTTTTGTTTCCTATGGATCGAATTAAATCCCATTGCAAATGCACATGTCGCCGCTGAATAATATAGAAATGCGACGAATTAAATTTTGCTACTGGCAACTTATAGATGAGTGGACACATCCATATTTTTAAACATTAGAACAGGTTATGCATAAAATTATAAAATAATTAATAAAATTCTAAAAACTGTATGTTAAGATAACTTGAGTTGGTATAAGAATAATAAAATATGCATGGCAATTTCACCCGTCTGAGCTATACTCAAACATAAAGAATATTTTTGATTTTGAATATCAGGAATAAAAGTCATGTAACATACAAAACACGCCAGGTTTGCCACGTGCAGCTGCAGAGAGCAGTTTCTAAACAGAACTGATAGCATTTATCTGAAATCGCTTGTTCAGGAAATAGTGTGTAGAATGCATTGGGCCCGAACTTCATCCGAAAATTTTCAATCAACTACTGAAAGAATCTATCTGAATTTCACTGCGTAATTTATATGCAAATGACTATTGATCGAACGTGACCTTGTCAATAATTCAAAGTCTTAATAAAAAACCTTTACATCCCAATATTCCCAGTAAATTAAATTATTCAAGTTATTTCACTCCACGCGCGTTTTTAGAGACAGAAACCTATGGTTAAATACTCGCCGAAATGCTCGTTCTGATTACGGTCTATTTGATGCTGCTTCGATATTCAAATAATATTTTTATTTGACAGTGCTCAGAACAACATGGGAATTGCATGCTGTGTTATCTTTCCTTGAATGTTTCAAAAACATAAACAATTACGCATTAGACCGAGTATTCAGCAAGATAAGGACTTGAAATGAAATACGGCCAAGCAGAAATCGAATTGAAAATAAATGTACACTTTTCTTACGGATGATTAGAGACTCATGATTACTTTCGAAATAAACTAGGTTAATGTCGGGTTGGAAGATCTCGTATGATACGTTATGTGTCTGAGATCTACTCGCGTTTTGCAAAACGCGTTGCAAATGGAGAATCCACATAATGTTTCATTGTGCTTTATTCTTTGGTATCAGCATTTCGTTTTGTAAAACTGACGGAATCCCAACAATTAAAAATTGCTATCTACTATCCAAAATCATTCACCCTTTGAGATGAAACTGACTTTTTTTCCTGTGCAGCAAAAATTGGGGGTGGGGATGTTGTCATTAAGTTTCACACCCGTTTTTTTGTTATATTGTATTAAAAATTCAAGTTAAATAATTTCCTAATTCCTGGTATATCAAATGTTCTATGCAGCTAATGCTTTGTGTTTTATTTTAAAACCAAGTACTGTATTTCTAAACAATATTTTTCTCTGTGGAATTAAATTCAACCAGCGACGAGAAATCTGTTGGAGACCAACCTAACAATTAATTGGTTCGAAATCAATCAAGAGAGACCGCATTTCAAAAGAAAATGCTTAAATGGTAAATGTTAAAATATTTGTTGTAGTTTATTAATTTATATTCGTTATAATTTACTAACTGGCCCGTAGATTGATTGGTCTCCTAATTTAAACACTATAAAATATTTTTACTAAATTATACAGTAACGTATCAAATTAATTAAGTCCTAATGCAAAATAGTTACATCTCTTCCTAAATGATAGTTAATCTAATTTGTGAGGTGTTTCTCCTTTATCTCGACGGATAAGGGCCATGTCCGACATTTCCATAACAATACGAAAATTGGTGTGCTCCTTTGTAGCCTAATGTCTAGTATGTTCTCTTGGATTGTGTCACTAGATTATGTGGGTAAACACCCAATCAAGTCATGACTTCGACATACATTTAGATCTCAACATCACACGCAAAAACTCACACAGAACCATTTAAACTTGAGGTTACCGAGCCTTTTTTTTTCACTCACTTTGTCCACTAATGTCGAAGTGGATTTGTTTTTTTTATATAGATGTCACTAAGTTTTGTGCGTGGATTAGGTGTGGTGAATCAGTGGTGGGTCCGAGTTTATTGTAACGTTCTTCGAGTTATTGTATCCTGGTGCACACCAACTAGCTCGTTCCTTCCTGTTTTGTAGAGCCTTTATTACTACAACAATGCAAAGTTGGGTGCTTCCCCTTACCCTGGGAATACACACACATACTGGGGCTCACCCAACTTTTATACAGTCAATTTCAGTATCAGAATGCCCTCCCCCTTACATTCTTCTGCCCCCCTGGATGGGTTTGGCATAGGTAATCCTTCCTGCCTACGTGCAGTTTCAGTACACTTGGAGGACCAGGGGGTATCCTGTGGGTGCCCCATCATGTCATTGTCCTTATTCACACCTTCCTGATTCTCTGGGCTACAGTCTCTTGATATGCAGAGTTGACTCATTCTATCTAGGGTTGGCTAATTTCATATGTATAAATCTGTGTATGGTTAGCTAATTAGAAATGTATGACTTGGTACTTCTGTCCAGGGCTAGGAGACCCTTATCTGATCCAGACTACCTCAACTTCCTACATTCTATTGTACCTTACCATTCCTTATCTTAGTCCTATGGTCTTGTCACAAAGACTAGAAGATTCTTATGTTAATCGTGCTGACTCTGCTTTCCTGCATCCTAAGCCCCAAGCTTATCCTGTTTGAACTGGTTACAGCCATTTTACTGATGAACTTTAGTTTCTTCCATGTTCATAATTTTAGGTCAATTTTCCCATCTCTCACAATCCTCACTTTTCTTTTAGATCAGTAATACTGATCTTTCACCATGATCAGTGTTACTGATCTTTGGTTACTAGTGTCAGTGTGACTGATCCCCCCCCCTCCTCACTTTTCTTTTAGATCAGTAATACTGATCTTTCAAGTGTAAGGTGTAGTTTTACCCAGCTGGTCAATAACCGAATTGTAATGTCTGTGTAAAGTCTTTAGGTAGGGGAGCACCATGAAGGTCAGAGTAGCGAGTCCAGCTGCTTATTAGGGTTGCGAGTATCAGGCTCCAGCTCTCAGTAAAGAGTCTAGTCCATCCCACACGTTGAAACATTGAAGCAGTGTCTTTGAACCACCCGACTTTTGTAAGCGTTGTCCTGACGAAGTCTGTGAGAGACGCTGCCTTCAGCAGCGAACGAGTAGCAGTCTGTGAGAAGCGCTGCCTTCAGCAGCGAACGAGTAGCAGTAGTCAGGCAGTTCCGTTGAATTGTGGCTAGTATCTGATGTCCTCTTCAGCCCCGAACTCTAGGGCCACCGATCTCCGAAGGCTGTTTGGAGCCTGATATTAAAGTGTCAAGCAGCTCACGTTGTTGGAAACTGGTGCTCCCCTTCACGGGATGATGAAAAGTGACCAAGCTGGGGGGGGATTGTTTCTTGTGATTTAACTGTGTGTTGCAGCTTGTCTGCTAACATTAGCATATGTATCATTGAACTTGTGAGTTGCAGCCTGTCTGTGTACATTAGCATATGTGTCAACTCTCTCTCTCTCTGCTACATGTACAATCCTGACTACCATTCTGTCTGTCTTTGTCCCACCATGTCCTTTGTGCTATCGCCTCAAAACTCTTGTCTCTAATACCTGTGTAGGCTAAGATACAAATTAGATGTACTCCACTAAAGCTGTTCAGTTCCCCTGGTCCGTATTGGAATCCCTTGTATCCCACTATGACTATACATTAAATCTATGCCCTGTCTACATTCTAAAGGAGCCCAATTGTAACCTCTGCTGCCCCTATTCCAGGGGGGGACTTAAAACATTAACGAACAATATTCCAAAAAATGAGTAAACAACAATGAAAGTAAGACCCATTGTAAGCAGCAAAAAATACAACAATAACTGAATAAACCACCATAACTGTAAAGCTCATTGAAAACAGCAATAAAAAACAACAAAAACTGAATAAACCACAATAAATGTAAAGCTCATTGAAAACAGCAATAAAATACAACAATAACTGAATAAACCACCATAACTGTAAAGCTCATTGAAAACAGCAATAAAATACAGCAAAAACTGAATAAACCACAATAAATGTAAAGCTCATTGAAAACAGCAATAAAATACAAAAATAACTGAATAAACCAAAAAAAACGAGTAACATTACGGCACTTTGTCACGGCGCAGTGTAAGTTTCAGGTCTGATGGATGAGGAACTGCACGACAGGTTGAGGTTTGAATCTGTGTGTCATGATGTTGTGGTCAGAAGCTGGTTTAATTCTTTGAATGTGGGTCCAGCCTTTCTCTCTTGTTCTTACTGCGGTGTCTGTAATTAAAAGTACACAGAAGGGACCATCCCAGGCAGGTTTTAGTTGATCCTCTTGCCATGCTTTTACATATAACCAATCACTAGATTTTAATAAAATGAATAACAATCTGACTTTCCTTTGTGTTAGTGTAAAAATTGTAAAATGAAACACAAACCATATTTGCATGGGTTTTGAATATGTTAGACCTTATTAAAATGCAGTTGGAGCTGCTTGTCTGTATGGGGCACAACCCTCCAATTTGTTAGAGTGAGTACATAACAGACATTGCAGCACAAGAGCCCCTGCAAGAGAACTTGAAACATATTCAACCTTTAGTTCTGCCTTAAGTAAAATGCCTTGTGCCACAGCTCACAGGAGCTGGCCTTATTTAAAACAGTCTGTAAAACAGGCACCAAAAAAAGTTAAAAGATGTTCTTATGAAGATTGCACACACAATAATTTAAGTACAGGCTAGTTTCTATTATATTCCACTTAAAAGTTCTGCTGCATGAATCCTGGAGCTTGTGGAGTCATTATTGAATCAAGAAATATTGGTGCCATGCCAATCTCATTCTAACATACCAATTTCTCCAGTCCTTAAGTCAAGATGTACTGAATAGCATCTGGTACAAGATCTGTGAGTTCTTAATGATATTATTATTCTTATGCACCCAATTGTTCTGAACGATGCCACCAATTTAAATCATATTCCACCTATTGCAGTACTCACACAGCACCATAGACCAGTTCGCAGGTTTATTTCTCCATTAAGCTGAATCCACTTGCGCAGGGTTTACCTCCGTGATCATTTACAATGTAACTTCCGCACTACCGGATTTAAATATAAACCTGATGAATGGGGAAAGTTATCATGAATTAAATAACAGCGGCAATACAGAGAAATTGTGCTGAGGCATTAATTTCACTCCAGAGGAAAATGCACCAGAGAAATGATTAAACTTATAGGAATCCCCATAGGAATCCCCAGAGGTATCTTTATTCTCCAGAGGTGGGTGATCTTTAAACTCACGGACCTTGACTGCTGAATGTGTAGAAGAAATGTATTAAATGTGTTGATAGGGCTCCATACCTCTAACTGCAAGACAAGAGCCTGAAGCCTCAATTTCAAGTGCCACAGTGCACTTAAAGGGACATGCACACTCCTGCTTCAACTGGCTGAACCAGCCACTTTACACATCAGATCCTTTCTTTATCTTACATACACTTAAAATAAGACGTGTAGAACTCACCCTATTTGCGCAAACATTTCTCCCTGCAAATGTTATAACATCACAACTCTCAGGTACTCCCTGTGCAAAATCACATTTGAATACAATTTATTTCATAAATTGGAATTAACTGGTAGTTAAATTCGCTCATTCTATAGTATTGATAAACGATCCTTTATGACATTTAATTTTTAGCATGAATTTTAATCAATAATGGTCAGTGACTGAAGTGGGAAGTCGTGATTTATGAAATTATCTCTGGTCTCTACTCTCCCACTCCCGACGCTTCTCCCAACATTCAGGAGCTGGCACACAGTCCCTGCCTTTTTCATGTTACTCATCTACTATTACTTTAACTGCTTGCATCAAAATGTTAGCCTTTGCTTTCTGCTTATCCTCAGATGTCTGGACAAATGCTTTTTGTGTGATCTGTAGAAGCTGGGTTATTCCCTGCTCATGCCAATTTTCTGTCTTTTGTAATTTTCTCCTAATGTCTGGGGCTGAGTTGGTAACAAAACCTGTTAGTACCAATTGTTCCCCTGCTGGGGATTCTATGTCGAGACCCCCATATTGTATATATATTTGGTCCCAAAAATTGGTCTAACTGTTCGGCACATCCCTGGGGATCTTCTATCAGGGAGGTCAGTTCTTTCTTAAAGTTACACACTTCAGTACTGGTCAGGGGCACATTTACGAAACCGACACCCTCTCCCATGGGAACTTCCCGCAGTGGTCTCATCCAATTGGTTTCTTAGCTTATTAGGTCTGGGTTCCTGCTCCCTGGGAAATGAATCAAAGGGTTCTGCCCTTTCTTCCTGAAGAGTCTCACGCAGTTCTGAATTAAAGTTACCTCTCTCTCCTGTCAACAGAGGTGGTAATCGAGTGCTTTGTGAGCAAGTTATCATACCACTCCTGCTCTCTCCTCTCTTCTCTAGTGGTGGGGGAGGTGGGGAAGGTGCAGAAGGGTAGGTCATAGGAGGGGAAGGAAAGATAGGAGCCGGCATAGGAGGAACATAAGGTGGAGGGAGGGAATGTAACACATCCCAACCCTGTGATTCAGGGACAAAAGGTTCCTCCTCTCTCTTATCCCTGAATTCTTTCTCATTCAAAACCAGCTGTTCAATGGATCCCTTGAGACAGCAGGCTGCATATTCCCTGCTCTCAACATTGTCCTTCTGGTTTTGATAGAGCCATAGGTTCAAAGCTTTACACATCCATTCATCCTCGGATCCGAATTTTGGCCAGTACACGGAGCTCCCTTTAACCGGGTATTTAACCCATTCAATACAACAATACCTGACCATTGTCAGTTTGTCTTTACCACGGGTCTTTCCTGTGCCCCACTCAGATAACATCAACCCAAGCGGGCTGTACGTAGCTATCTGGTGGTCACGTCCTGTGTCAGGACTCTCATCTCTACTGCCCGCTATTCCCATGCTTAGGAACAAGTAAAATACTCTTACCGAGTTCTGGCAGTACTGCTCTAGCGCGCGTCCTTCCGCCGTTTGTTCTCAATGCCTCTTCTCGGATATCACTCGCTTCTTCCACTGACCAGCCACCCGTCGCCCGTGAGTCCAGCTGAATCAGCCGGGGTGCACCTACTCTCGTCGTCGGGGTACTCTGTCAGTGGAGGGAGTGTGATCCCGGACGTGCCCCCATTTGTTAGAAATTAAAGTACCTTTAAAGAAATTGCTCGAGACAAAAATTGAGAACAAAGAACATTTATTACTACAACAATGCAAAGTTGGGTGCTTCCCCTTACCCTGGGAATACACACACATACTGGGGCTCACCCAACTTTTATACAGTCAATTTCAGTATCAGAATGCCCTCCCCCTTACATTCTTCTGCCCCCCTGGATGGGTTTGGCATAGGTAATCCTTCCTGCCTACGTGCAGTTTCAGTACACTTGGAGGACCAGGGGGTATCCTGTGGGTGCCCCATCATGTCATTGTCCTTATTCACACCTTCCTGATTCTCTGGGCTACAGTCTCTTGATATGCAGAGTTGACTCATTCTATCTAGGGTTGGCTAATTTCATATGTATAAATCTGTGTATGGTTAGCTAATTAGAAATGTATGACTTGGTACTTCTGTCCAGGGCTAGGAGACCCTTATCTGATCCAGACTACCTCAACTTCCTACATTCTATTGTACCTTACCATTCCTTATCTTAGTCCTATGGTCTTGTCACAAAGACTAGAAGATTCTTATGTTAATCGTGCTGACTCTGCTTTCCTGCATCCTAAGCCCCAAGCTTATCCTGTTTGAACTGGTTACAGCCATTTTACTGATGAACTTTAGTTTCTTCCATGTTCATAATTTTAGGTCAATTTTCCCATCTCTCACAAACCCAACAAGTTTAAAATTTGCAGTCTCTTTTCAGACATATGGCGACGGCAGCAACGTTGATGGAACTCTCTGCTGTTTAGTGAATGTATGTCAGAAATACCCATTCAGGGTAAACCGTACCAAAGTTGGAAAATAATATTCACCCTTTGCAAATAATGTTATATTTGAATGAGAATGCTAGAACCTCATGCACACGGTGCAATATGTATATTATGAACATTCACATACAGGCATATAATTTATTGGAGAGAGTACACGTTAAATGACGGTTTCGAAATAATTGCATAGTTTACACAAACTGAATGCAAACGTCTTGTATTTGGTAATGGCTGTATATTAAGTGTCAGAAACACAAATTCTCACAAATGAGTCTCTTTAAGATCGGTGACACGACAAGCTTTATTCTCAAGTCTGCAGAGTTGGGCTCAACCGGCTTCTTGACAAGTCGAGCCCCGATACATACAGTGCATTGTTTTTTATACAATTTGCTTGTCCTTCGGCATCTCCACTACACTGCTTTAATTGGTTAGTTTTTGCAGAATCATCCTGATTACTGTTAGTCACGCACACCACGATCATTCATGACCTCTGCTCACACCAAATTCTGTTTTTCACTCTTTATCAATCTTTGGCTCCTGCATGTCTCTCTGTAGTTAAATCTGTTGCAAGTCTTTTGTAACATTTTCCAGCTAAACTCCAGTGGTTAGCCCCCTTTTATGACTAATCATCACATTTTAACTTAAACCCTTTTTAACCCAAATTCTCTATCTATAACATTAAGTGTACTCTATTAATTAAAAAAAGTTTCATTTTTGTCTCTCTCCCCTGTTCGCAAATGCGAAATATTTGAGACGAAAGACTAAATCCCGTCATTGACTGAGAAGAGTGCTTTATTGAGATCTGACAAACTGCAGATCTAGGGAAGTTGACATTTCACTCTCAATTAAATTTGCCTTACAGTTAATTATGGGTCTCTCTTCCCCCCACCCCCCCCCCCACCCCCCTCCCAATGAAAGGACTGAAACTAAAAACCGTTCAGTCCACACTCAAGTTAACTCCACGGTGCAGCAGCCGCGCTGGTTGGAAACGAAATCTTGTGCCTTCATATTTTATGGGGTTGGAGGGAAACGTATCCAGCCCGACAAATACTTAATCTAAACTGAACCAAAAATGGACGCTATCGATTTATAATCGGCTAAAATTTCAGCAACCGAATCAGAGATTGTGCTGTGGACGAGATGCGAGTGCGGACATTTTTGTTCCCAAAATACCTGAGAGACGGCTTCTATGAGAATAAACAGGAAGATAATAGGTACCGTTCTTAAAACAAGACCCCGGAGTACAGTATATTGGGCGCCGCATAGGTCAATCTAAAACCAAAGAGTGGGACGGGGGGTGGGGGGGCGGTGGGGAGGAGGGAGGAGGAATAAGTGAAATGGTCGGGTGGGGAATTATGTATACCAGTGTGAGACTTCGCAGCGTATGTTTAAAGTAAAGTACATCAACCTTACCTTTTGGGACAAGTTATCAGCATGGCGCCTTAATAACCGAGGTGATCTCCTCACTTAATAGTGAGGTCAGTATTCAAAAATTCTGAAGCCCGCTCATCCCCCTGCAGACCCACTCGCCGCCTTTTACCTACTCTTGAAAATTATGAATTATGAGTTGGGTAGCAATCAATATCTGCGTGTAGCTACAAGAAAATATTGCTAATATAATGTTCTAATCCAAGTGGAAGGTGGCGCAAGGTGTTCGTAATCCATATTATATGCAACTTGGACATGCATTGTTGTATCCACTCTTAGGATGCACGGCTGAAAAAAATATCTGGATCTGCGATAAATCGAGACAATCTGTCAGAACGGTCTCACCCAAAATAGGATTAACGACCTATAAGAAAGCCAACACTGGGAACATTTGAATCTTTGAGAACAGCATCTTTGACTTTAAAATGGCATTTAATAAATGTTGCAGCTGTCCAACAGGTCAAGGATCCTAGCTTCTGAACAGCTAAGATTTTACAAGGCCATACAATGAACATCAACGCCATGAAAATAGCCAGTGCTTAAAAGTGCCTGATTTGGATTTTAAGCACGTTAAAAAAAAGGTCAATTGCTATTTCTGAAGGACACTGTATGTGATTCGTGAAGATTTCCCCTTAATTCAAATGCTGGGATTTCAATGCCGTCCTTCGCTTGCCACACACGTCAAAAACGTTCAGAATCCACAGGATTTACGACAAGATTTACCAGGTCGAACAAAAACGAGGCAGTAATATGCGCGATTTGTTCTCTGGCGCTGGTGGCCAGCTGGTGAAAACAAGGCATATATAAATTAAAGTTATTTAAATGATATGCACAAAATGAAAATGACATAATTAGTGGTAGGAACCCCATGCAACCATTATTCATCGAAGATTTAATCATAATGTTGTGCTTAAGCAAAGAACGTTCAAGTAGGGGCACATTGCAGTGTTAACACAGTTTATTAATGTTTCTTTCAGATCAGTGAAGAGGAGAAGATGTTGTCTGGGTTTCAGCATCTGGAATACAAGGAGAGATTGAGCAAATTAGGTCTTTATTCCTTGGAATGTAGAAAGCTGAGAGGGGACTTGATAGAGGTATTTAAAATAATGAGAGGGCTAGATAGAGTTGATGTGAAAGGCTTTTCCCATTGAGATTAGGAGAGATGGATACAAGAGGTCATGGGTTGAGAGTTGACATGCAAAGATTTAGGAGTAACATGAGGGGGAATCTTCTTTACTCAGAGAGTGGTTACTGTGTGGAATGGGCTTCTTGGAAAGGTGGTGGAGGCAGGATCAATTTCGTAATTTAATAAAGAGTTGGATAAGTATATGGATGGGAGGAGATGGAGGGATATGGGTGCAGTGCTGGTAAGTGGGATTAGAGAAGGGTACTTGGATCAGTGAGGACTAGAAGGGCCAAATTGGCCTGTTTCTGTGCTGCAATTGTTATATGGTTACACCATTTCTCTATGCACACAGAGCACAGATTTTGGAATCTCCATAATATCAACATTTCTGACATTATTGTTTCAAATAAGCCCATCTGCGAATGTTCGGAGAAGATGAGGGAACTGTTCAGTGTTCAATTTTTTTTTCATCTTAGTTTGTGCCTGGGTTACATTTGTGCCGAGGCTATTACAAGAGGAAATCTTGCTGTGAGTTTGCGTTTTGAGCCGGGAAGGATAACATATTGAAAGATCGATTCTAAATTGCCATGCCTTTATATTCTTGAGTATCCACCATTGTCTCTTGCTATTTGGAAACATTGCAGAAACATTGCTGCATTCCACCCAGCTCCTGCCACCCCCCCCCCCCCCGCCCCATCTCTCAGTAGCCCATCAGGAGTGAAATTCGTATGTAAGGAAAGAAAGTAAAGGTGGGGGAGGGGGCAGAGGGTAGAGGGTTGTAAGTTAGAGGGCAAGGCAGCATCCAGGCATAGAAAAAAAATTGTAACCTTGATTAAAGATCAACAAATTACCAAAAAAAGGGCAATTAAAAAAATGTTTTAAAAGCAGAAATACAGCTGTGAGATGCTTATCCTCTTTTACTTGGGTTGTGTCTGCCTTCCGGACTTCTATCTCACCTTGATATTGATATACCATGTGTCATACGCAAAATCCAATTTTAATCCATTTCTTAATCGCCAAAACAAGAGCTGGCTTCCCTTCTCATTTCTAAACATCCTATTTACAATTCAATTCTCAACAAATAACACTGCCATTTCACAAAGTACAAATCTTTGTAAATTGGAAGAATAATTATTTATTATGGACATTTATATATCAACAGATGAACATTTTATGATCTCATTTACTGATATTTGATATTATAAAAAATCACCAGGTCATCTATTAAAATTACGTTTTTTTTTCATTAGACTGTTAGCATTTGGCTTTCAATTCGGTTTAAAAATATATTTACAATTATATGACATTGAAATAAATTTTCTTACAAGCCTCTATTAACAGTTTGTATTTTTACAGCTAACCTTGATCAGAGGGAGGCTTGGATTACTTTTATTTATTTTTTGTTTAGTTTTCCTTTTTTTTAGATTAAAATGGTTAAACATGGGTATAAATATGGTCGTCATGAATCATATCATGAATTAAGACAGGATTTACTCTTTGTTTAGATAAAAAGATCGTTAGTCTTATTTGTTTCAATCCAGATCTATATTGGGATATATTATGATAAATAGATAGACAGTTGATTACCATATTGAAAAGATTCGATGTTTTGAAGAAACATTGTTAAATAAACAATTGTGGATAGGTTTTCGATTTCAATTAATTTGTGATATATATGTGATATGACCTGTTGTTTGTTATATTAGATTACTTTGTATGTAGAATTTAAATGTTAAACTCAGTATATAAAAAAAAGGAAAAGGAACAGATTTACAAGTTGGATTTATCAAACATAGACGTCTGTTAAACAAGTGATTCAGATCAAGCTCCACAATTAGCCCAATATTAAGTCATCATTAACTGCACTATTTATCTCTATTTTAAAAAATTGCAAATAGGGTCCTACAAACAGAATAAAATAACATCAAAATGCTATTTCATTCATCCGATTCAATTCTTGTATTCTGCATTCTGCTTTTTTCCATCTGATTTGCTTGCAGATACTGATTTGTACATTGCGCGCGCTTGTTTCAAGTTAGCAACCGATAACAACCAACACGTCGCTTACTATGGACCTAAGGGAGAAATCGTGTTCACCTTTATAAACAGCCATAACATAATATACGTGGATTTCTAAAGAATATTTGGACACGGTTGTGCATCTACTTAATGCGTTACCTGAGGCGTGTTGATTTCCCCAAACGAAAATAATAGTTTTACAGTAAGCGTCGCTTTTAAGGCATTAAGATTTTCCCCAGTATTGTCGCGGAAATTATTCAGAGAGAAAACCTCCAAGAACCTTCAAATGATTTCAAAAAACAACCCCTGTTTAAGTTACTAAATATATATATTTTTTAACCAATCTGTGCATCATTAATCACGGTTGATATCTAAACCTGTTTTGGGTCAATTTTGCAAAAAAATCAACTCTTTTAGCTCTCAAAACAAGTTGTTTGATTTGGTAATCAATCCATGCGAAATATAAAATACTACTTAACAAACATAAATCACTATTGCGTGATATATGGGAAATATCTATTTACTCATTAATAAAGGGGTTTCAAAACTGAGATTTGTGTGCCTCATTTTTGAAACGATTTATTCTCTCAGCAGGAAATGGGCAAACCAGAAAATCCTTTCCACTGCTATAATACTTAGCTTAGCCACTAAGTGGCATTGTCGCTCCACAAATTGATTGTTACTGTTTGTAGAGTTTGTAAAATTTAGATTACAACATTGCTTTAATTTCATGTTAAGCTTTTTGATGTAAAATATCTGAGTATTCAGTGATTTAAATTATAACTGCTTGTTCTATTTCAAAACTGATTTTCACAGGTAAAGTCGTCGCTAGCATGTGCTTTTATCTAATATATTTTTAAATTGTCCTTCCTGGTTTTGCTGTTTACGCGCCATTGTCAGAAATAAAACTTCTCACACATGAGTCTCTTTAAAACTGATGACACGACAAGCTTTATTTACAAGTCTGCAGAGTTGGACTCAACTGGTTTCTCACCAGTTAAGCCCCGATACATACAGTGCATTGATTTTTATACCCTTATTATTTGCCCTTCCCCTTCTTATTAATACTGTTTTAATTGGTTAGTATTACAAAAACATTCTAAGTATAACTGCATTATTAATTATCACGTTCGTTACGTACGCTGTGAACTCTACATTCACTAAATTCTGTTTCTCACACTTCTTATCAATCCTTTGTCTCCTGCATGTCTCTCACTATGACCATGAAAAGATAGGTTTAAAAAAACATATTCAGCAGATCCTTCTGTCCTTGACTGCTAGTAAACTCTCTGTCCGTTCTGGCTTCCCTGTTTATGATTAATCATCACATTTTAACTTAAGTCTTTTTAACCTAAATTCTCTATATAACAATCCACCACTTTCTCTCTTTAAAATGTGTTGAATATATGTATAGATATGAATGGGGATTCTAAGCTAGGGAAGAGAAATGTTTTATGATACATTAATCTCACGCTGAAATAAAAGTCTTACAGGGTCTCCCATTCCCCCTGGTTGCATAGCTTGTTCGACCATGGAAATCACCAGGCTGCGTAGACAGGGAATAATACAGGGCAAAATAAGTAAGAGGAATAAAATGCCTCCGATGACCCACAAGAAGGTACGCCACCAGGTTCCTCCAAACCATTTGTCCATCCAATTAAATTGTGGGAAAGGATGCCAGGTTTGAACCGGTACATGGGACAATGTACGAATATTATCAGCGATTTTACGAACGGCTTTTCCATTATCATCAATCTGTAAGCAGCAGTTAGTCAAATTAAGCTTGCCACATACACCTCCTTCCGTGGCTAGGAGATAGTCTAGGGCTAGATGGTTCTGATATATAGCAGAGCGCATTTGACCTTGCTGGGATGTAAGTAATTGCAGGGCTATAGCTGTTTGATTTGTAACAATTTCAAGGACTGCTTGTAAGCGAATTATACGATTTAACATATATATTGGAGTACGATAACCCCAGGATCCATCTTGAGCCCATGTAGCGGGACCATAATATTGAATTATGCGTTCTGGAGGCCAATCATCTCTCCATTGTCCCAAATCTACCGTGGTAGAGCGGGGTTGACGATGTAATGTATCAAAGACCTTCACGCCTAATTTATGACCGTGATCGTGGGGTAGAAGGAAAAATTCTGGGCGGATTATTCCTAGGAAACAAGTTCCACTCCACTGTGAGGGAAGACGAGTATAAGCTTTATTACCACATACCCAGAATAATCCATTTGGGGATACTCCATACCCCCTTTCCCAAACTCTTTTAAGAACGGGATTTGATTGGTATGGTCCTGTGATGGTGGAAGTGGTACAATTCCAAAATTGAATACTGCTATTAGACAGGGGTAGGCAATTAGTTTTAAAAACAGTGGATAAGAACCAAGTCTGAGGTTTAGGAAACCAAATGAAAACACCAGGCGAAAAGCGAATCCATACAGCCTTGCAGGGACTTTCTCCTACTGGGTATTTGCCGGCTCGTGAGAGACAATAAAAACCAGAGGGGACGTTAGAGAGAGACCAGGTTTCTCTTGATCTCGTTCGGTTAGTTGTCCAAATCCGGGAAATCATGGTCAATGAATTGAGGGGTTCCCCCCACCAAGGCCATTGTTCTGACATCCGTGGACCCCCGCAGACCCAACAATTGGTTACATTAAAAGTTCCTGCAATTTTAGTTGCCAGATCTACAAAAAGGTTATCTCCCCCAATTGCATTACCGAAACTTACATGGTTATTTGGATGGACTCGAACTAAGTCCGGCTGTCTTAAAGGGACAGGCAATTTCGAGTGTGGAGTGTAACTTTTCATTGGAACAGTACGCTGGTGTATGCAAAACCAGAGTCCATCAGGGCATGGTGGGCTTGAGTCACCTTTCCAACCGTTAAGAGGGAAAGGAGTGGTATTAGGAATCTGTATATAATGACCCATATTATTTCCTTCTTTTTCCACACAAGGGGTATATGGATGTTGGGTGGTATTTTCTGCCCAGCATTTCTCAGGAACTGAGGTATGGGAAATGAAATTACCTTCCTTTCTTCCCCAAATGTGGTCCTGAAACAGGACCACTGTGTCTCTGCATTTCTTACATTTCACACCTGATAAAGACATAGGCAAACTAAGAAAAATCAAAGAACATAACAATAACATTGTGAATTAAGTCTTTTTGCGAAATCGTAAGGTAAGAGGTTTTTCTCCAGGAATACAAGTCCAATCTGAGTTCGTATCAGTGTCCTGAGGCGCCTCTACAGGTCCCTTAAATCTGGATGCGTGTGTCCACCCCTTCTCTCTTGTTCGTGCTGCAGCTTCTGTAGTTAAGAGAACTTGGTATGGACCTTCCCACTGGGGCTGGAGCTTTTCAGTCTTCCAGGTCTTGATGAGAATCCAGTCTCCTGGTTCCACTTTGTGTAAAGAAAAGTCTAGAGGCGGTGTTTGTGCCAATAGTCCTTTCTTTCGTAAATCTGTAAGAGAGCGTGACAGTGCCTGTAAGTAGTTCCTAACAAATATATCCCCTTCCCCCAAGGTGGGACACCCCTCAACTGTACTCCAGAAGGGATGCCCAAACATCATTTCATAAGGGGACAGCCCTACATCTTTTCGTGGGGCAGTACGAATTCTCAATAAGGCCAGGGGTAGACACTTTATCCAAGGCATTTTAGTTTCCACCATTAACTTTGTCAATTGGATTTTTAGGGTTCCATTCATACGTTCAACCTTCCCTGAGCTTTGTGGATGCCAAGGGGTATGTAATTTCCAAGAGACCTGTAATGCATTACAAATCAATTGCTGGATTTTTGAAGAAAAATGTGGACCCCTGTCTGAGTCTATAGAATCCATTATACCATATCTGGGGATTATCTGCTCTAGGAGGAGGCGAGCTACTGTAGAGGCTGTAGTATTTATTGTTGGGAAGGCTTCTACCCATCGGGTAAAGTGATCTATTATCACCAACAGATATTTCCATCTTTGAACTTGAGGTAACTCTGTGAAGTCGATCTGGATACGTTGAAAAGGGCGTATGGCTAATGGTTGACCTCCCATGGTCCCTGTCCTCATTATCTTCTTATTAATTTTTGTGCATAGGTAACAATTTTGCACCTCTTGTTGGGCCAAGGTGTAGATTCCCTTACACACATATTCTCGAAGCACTGTGTCACATAAGGCTTGGGTGCCCCAGTGGCTCTGATGATGCAGGTGTTTTAAAATATTGCAAGTTATTTCTTTATTTAGAACCATTCTTCCATCTGGTGTTTTCCATGTTCCATCAGGTAACTGGCTTGCGCCCAGCTGATCCATGTTCTTTCTTCCTTAGCAGTGAAAATGGGAGCTGTCTTTATGCCTTGCCTTATTGGGATTAAAGTCAGCAAACGGACTTCTTGTTGCATGGCTGCTCTTTTGGCTTCTTCATCAGCCAGTCTGTTTCCAATTGCTGTCGGGTTATCTCCCCTTTGATGGCTTGGTATGTAGACCACTGCTATTTCTTGGGGTAATGTTAAGGCTTCTAAAGTCAGAGTAATCATCTGTTCGTGTGCCAATTCCTTTCCTCTTGATGTAATTAGACCACGCTCCTTCCAGATCTTACCAAAGGTATGCACTACCCCGTATGCGTATTTGGAATCTGTGTAAATCGTTCCAATTTTCTTTGCCATATTCTGAGGGCTCTCTGCAAGGCATATAGTTCACAGGATTGTGCTGACCAGCTTCCGGGTAGTCTCGTGGATTCTACTACTTTCCAAGTATTTCCTTCTATTATAGCATACCCATTTCTTCTCATTCCGTCAACACATCTGGCGGAGCCGTCAATGTAGAATTCATATCCTTCTCCCAGCGGAGTATCGCAAAGGTCTTCTCGGGTCTTGGTCTGAAGATCTGTCAACTCGACACAGTCGTGCTCCACCTCTCTCTCTGTTTCACTGCCGTATAAAAACTGAGCTGGGTTGCAGCTATTAATTTTTGCAAACTGTAAATCTTCTCCAACCATTAAAATGGTTTCATACTTTAATATGCGAGAATCAGTCAGCCATCGATGGGCAGTTTGTGTTAATAAAACACTCACAGAATGGGAGGTGTACACAGTCATCTTTCCTCCAAAAGTAAGTTTACGTGCTTCCTCTACCAACAGAGCAGCAGCCGCTACTCCCTGGATACACGTCGGCCATCTGCGAGACACTGGGTCCATCATTTTGGAAAGGAAAGCCACTGGGTGTCACTGACCGCCTTTTTCCTGTGTTAAAACTCCCACAGCTGTTCCTTGGTTATGAGTGACAAATAGCTGGAAGGGCTGTTTTAAAGAGGGCAGAGTGAGTACTGGGGCTCGTGTTAGGCGATGTTTCAAGTCCTCGAACCATCCCTCCTCCTCCTGGGTCCATTTCAATGGATAGTCATTTTCATTTGTCAGTTTATCATACATAAACTTCACCAAAGCTGAGTAGTCCTCTATCCATAACCTACAGTATCATAAGAGTCCCAGGAATTGTCTTATTTCCTTCTTATTACGGGGTAAAGGCATTCTAGTGATTCCCGCAATTCGTTCAGGGGTAATCCGTTTCTGTCCTTTACTTATCTGGTGTCCCAGATATATCACAGTTTTCTCAACAAACTGTAACTTGTTCCTGGACACCCGTAGACCCTTTTTCCCCAGATAATTCAAGAGTCTAATGGTATCTCCCCTCATTTCTTGTTCCTTGGGTCCTGATAATAGTAAATCATCCACATACTGCATTAGTTGGGAATCATCAGATTGTGGATAGTCCATCAGGATTTGTTCTAGCATTTGTCCAAACAGGTTTGGAGATTCAGTGAACCCTTGGGGCAATACAGTCCACCGAAACTGTCTCCGTCTACCTGTCCATGGATTTTCCCATTCAAACGCAAACATATCTCTACTTTCCTCTTCTAATGGACACGTCCAGAAGGCATCCTTCAAGTCGATAACACTAAACCACTCATGGTCTGGGGGAATCCGACTCATAATAGTATAGGGATTAGGCACCACTGGGTGGCGGGTCTGAACAATAGCATTCAAACTTCTTAGATCCTGAACTAGGCGATAGGATCCATCTGACTTTTTTACTGGGAGTATAGGGGTGTTATAAGGTGACATGCATTCTTCTAATAGTCCGTCTCGTATTAAAGTCTCAATTACCGGCTGTAGCCCTTTTCTCCCTTCCTAAGAAATAGGATACTGACGTTTCCTTACCGGCTGATGACCTGGTATTAATGTGACATGTAAAGGTGGGATGTCCAGACCTCCTCGATTTCCCTCCTTATACCAGACTCTCTCGTCAATCTGCCGTTCATCCTCTTCCTTTAAAGCGCAGAGGTGGACTCGCACTTCTCCGTCCACAGGGAGAGCACCCGAACCTAGGAGAGCCTGTAAGTCCCTTCCTAGGAGGTTAAATCCAGCTGAAGGTAATAACAAGAGGTCTTGTACCCCTTCTCGTTCTTCCAGTTTCACTGTTACTTGGGGAATTATTGATACCATTCTGGGAGCCCCTTCTATCCCAGAAATTGTCAAATTACTTTTTATAGGCTCAGTTCCGATTGGCACAGTTATTACACTACTTCGTTCCGCTCCTGTGTCCACCATAAACACCACCTCTTCTCCCTTGGGACCAATTTTTAGTTTTACCAGGGGTTCCCTCTTATATTTGGTCCCTAACATTTGGAACCCCTGACACCCCTAATCTTCTTCCATAAGTTCGAGGGCACGCAATTCCCTCTTGTATCGGGGGCATTCCCTCTTAAAGTGTCCTTCCTCATTGCAGTAATAGCACTTAACGAATCTCCGGGGTCTTCCCTCTCTTGGATATCTTGGATTGTTTAGAGGAAGGTTTTGTTTTCTTTCCCCTCTGCATTCAGCATTCATCTGTCGGATAGTCTGTACCATAACCTTTGTCGCCTTCTTTTGATCTTCTTCTTCTCTCTGCACATATACTTTTTGTGCCTTTTTTAACAGTTCACTTAGGGGTTTTTCACTCCAGTCCTCCTCCTTTTCTAGTTTCTTTCTAATGTCTTGCCATGATTTGGAAACAAATTCAATTCGAATAAGCTGTTCACCCATTGGTGTACTAGGGTCCACACCAGCATACTGTTGGACATTCTTTCTCACCCTCTCCAAAAAATTAGTAGGGGACTCGTGTTTCCCCTGGTGGTTCCCAAATGCCTTGGTAAAATTGTGACCCTTTGGCACAGCCTCCCGTATCCCTTTAATTCTCCACTCTCTATATTGTCTCATACTTGCCAATCCCTCGGGTGTTCGTTTGTCCCACCTGGGTTCATTTAAGGGATATTTTTGTTCATGGGGTCTAGGGTCCCCAGGTTGTTCATATTCCCACATGAGGAGGGCAGCCCGTCGAATCATCTGCCTCTCCTGGGGTGAAAATAATGTTCCCATTATTGCCTGCATCTCTTCCCACGTATATGTGTTTGGTCCCAAGAATTGGTCAAGCTGTTCAGCCAGTCCTATAGGATCTTCCAATAACTTTTTCATTTCTTTCTTAAATCCCCGCACCTCTGTACTAGTTAGGGGAACATTCACATATCCCGTTCCCCCTCCCGGTCCTCCCATAGGAACTTCTCTCAGGGGATTTAGGTTTATTGAAAACTTTGATGGTCCTGGACCAGTCTGGGATCTTGTCCAGGGTCGGTTTACCGGTGGAAGTTTAGGGTCCGACTCCCTTAATTCATCCTTTTTTTCCCGGCCCCCTTCGGGGCAATCAGATTCATCACCTTTCCCCTCTGGTAATAAGCTTTCCTCGGGCGCAGTAGGCACCGGGGGAATATAAGGAGGGGGAAGGTTATCTAGAGGTTCCCATTTCTTTTCTCCTGCTACCCTCAATTTAAAACATTCTGTTAAGGATCCTGGCCAGGGAACCCAACAAAATGCATATGCTGACTCTTCTTGATTCACCTTTGGTCTCGAATTTACATATATGTTTAATGCTTGTCTAACCCAATCCTCATCAGATCCAAATTTCGGCCACCAGACCGAGGAACCTTTAATAGGTTGTTTTGACCAAAGGAGACAATATTGGACCATCTTTTTCTTGTTTTTGTCCCGATATCTTTTACTATCCCAATTTTCAAACATTCTCCCCAAAGGGCTGTCAAGGGGTACTCCCAGGAATTGTCCTGAATTTTCAGACAAGCCCTTAGATTTTGATCCTCCCATTTTCCCACCTAGATCTGTTTATCGTTGCTGAGGACCCTCTCGTTCTGGACCCTACTCCCTTCCTCTCAGATGCCTCGTCAGAGGTGCTGTCCCTCCTCGGTTACCGCTGAGGTTTTCCTGGGGTTGACCCCTCTCTTCTCGGCACTTCGTCGGAGGTGTTGTCCCTCCTTCGGTTACCGCCGAGGTTTCCCTGGGGTCTATCCTAGAGTCCCGCGACAGGGTCCTCACACCACGACAAAAGATCTATACTTAATCTATTCCGTTAGGTTTCTATCCAAACAGGTGTATCCCGTTACACCTGTTACCCAATCCCCACACCACAATCGTAAGTCGTCACTTACCGGTGTCTTCCCGGGGATTGAACCGTCACCCTTCTCCTCTCCATCTTGTCGTGTCACCCTGTCCGGATACCACTCGCTCAAGCCGCCCGAAGCGACGAGCAAGGGACTAGGAGCCGCTGAACTCAGCGGGGTGCACTGCCTCCGATGTCCCTCTTCTCGCCTCCCCTCACGGCCGGAGTGTAGATCCCGGACGAGCCCCCATTTGTCAGAAATAAAACTTCTCACACATGAGTCTCTTTAAAACTGATGACACGACAAGCTTTATTTACAAGTCTGCAGAGTTGGACTCAACTGGTTTCTCACCAGTTAAGCCCCGATACATACAGTGCATTGATTTTTATACCCTTATTATTTGCCCTTCCCCTTCTTATTAATACTGTTTTAATTGGTTAGTATTACAAAAACATTCTAAGTATAACTGCATTATTAATTATCACGTTCGTTACATACGCTGTGAACTCTACATTCACTAAATTCTGTTTCTCACACTTCTTATCAATCCTTTGTCTCCTGCATGTCTCTCACTATGACCATGAAAAGATAGGTTTAAAAAAAACATATTCAGCAGATCCTTCTGTCCTTGACTGCTAGTAAACTCTCTGTCCGTTCTGGCTTCCCTGTTTATGATTAATCATCACATTTTAACTTAAGTCTTTTTAACCTAAATTCTCTATATAACACCATGGGCTAAGAAAATGTTCCTGATTGAAGAGTTAATCCATTTCCCATATATTTCAGATCAGCAAATGAATTTTTTTTTAAAATCCGATTTTCTGCGAACTTTTCGGTTGTTGAAAGATCTTCGAAAGGAAACAGAGATTGATGTTGATAGTTTTGAAAGCCACTCATGTAACTTTGGGTCACAGGTTTTAAAGAACACGATTCATTGGAAAAACCTTCGCGTATTCAAACGATTTTCTTTTCCTTACTGTTTTTCTAATAATCATCTTCGGCTCTCAAAATCAGCATTCCAGTAGTTCGAGTTGGTAATCAACAGTGTAAAAGATTCTTTGCTGAATGGTTTTAACTAAAATCTGCACAATTTTCCTTCTATAAAGTATACGAAATAGTTTATCACGAAGGTCGAACTACAAAATAAGCAACGTCCGTGACTAGATAGGAAATGCCTCATTATTTCAAAGGACAAGTGGGTTGGAATTGGTTAACAGCATTGAGATTGACATGAGGTTTGTCTTCTTTGAATTGAAGCAAAAAAAAAGTGAATTTTTTAAAAAGCGATGACTGGAGTGAGTGACAATTGAAGGGATTAATCTGACATTTTTCTGGACGGGAATTTACAGACATCAAATTTCTTTACACACTTTCCAGAATATGAACCATTCCATCCATCCATCCATCCATCCCCCAATCCATCGCCAAAATCCTTAAATCACACAACAAACTATTAAAACAAACACATTTAAAATGTGACGAATTATATTTCAAAAGAAAGGTCGGCAATTTGAGCATTCCCCAGTCCTCAGAGATCAGGAACAAACGAGAATCCACAGAAGGTTTCTGAAGGAGCCAGCAATACAGCTTTGGATGGGGTTTCAGTTCTAAACACAAAGACGTAAGAAGCAGGCTGCACATTCATCGTGATAGCTCAGCACAGTAAGTGGAGAAGAAAACTTTAAAGTTACGTTTATTTTAGACGCTACCGATTTCTCCAATAAGAGCATGATATATTTCGGTTTCTAAGGAATATTTGTTGTTTTTCTACTTAATTCATTATTTCTGTCGTGTTGATTTCCCCAAACGTAATTACATGTTTTATAGTAAGGGTTGGTTTAGAACATTGAGATATCCAGTGAGTCGGATCCCGAGGAGACATTCAGCTCAATTGCCAGACTCACTATTTTGGCAATATCAAGGTAAAACAACACGGAGAAGAAACACAACATTGCGATATAATTACATTGCGTCAACTCCAATGAAGCGATCGCAACCTGAAAAATACACCGCGAGTCTGAAGTATCGGAGGAACCTGTTCTATTTACACGGAATACAAAACTCTGCCCGTTTCCGTTAATAACTGCTTCTCTGACATGCAAAGATATTCAAGGACCCCTCTACTGACACAAATAATTACGGGGCACCAGAGACAGAGCCACTCACCTGTAGGGACAGTCGTAGGCTGTTTGGAATGTTGTACTTCAGGTATCCAATATTTAATTCCTTCCAGTCCTGAGTCACGAAGGGCTGCAGAATCTTTGCACGTTCCTTCCTGTAGATTTTATAACACTTTGCATAATATTATTGCTAGTATTGATTGCGCTATCCTGCGTATTATGCAGATTGGACGCCTTTACTGTTTCGCTTTGGGAAGAAACCCTTCTTTTTATTTGGGAGCCTGTTGAGTTTATGTGAGATGGTTGCTGAGTATAGCCGGGCAGATTTATGCCAAGGGAAGCTGATTTGAAAATGAGTGTTAACGTGTTAATAACATTCAGTTAAACATATGTAGCCTTAGCAACAGCTTTTGCGTATTTATTGCCGTAAATGAAAATGTATTACCTGGTCACTTACTCAGCAATTCATTCTGCCGAGGAGAATAAAATAACCGCCGCGAAATTTGAACTCCGGGATTCCTTTTCTTTCCGAAGGCTGTTGGGAGGCGGCGGGAGGGAGGTGGGGGGGGGGGGGGGGGTGTTGATGGGGTGCGTGAATCTGATCCATTTTTTCAGTTAATTTTGAAAGTTTCTGTTGTCAGTAGAATGTGTTTGTCTTGACTCCAGTCAAAGGTGACCTTGACCTGACGCAAGTTGAAAGGCAATGCTTTATTCGATGAATAAACGATGGCGGGGCACTTAAACCACCTGTGTTTTCCTGAGAGAGGAACAGGACGAAAGAAGGAGTAGGCAGTGTGGATGGGGGAAATAAAGAGAAAAGCAATGAAGAGAAGGATGCAACAGAGGAACGAAACAATGAGAAGCGACTTTGAAGAGAAACGCAAGAAACGCAAACATCATTTGAATTCTCTGATTGAAATATCCTGCAATCCTTTGAAAATGTCTCGGGCAACGAAGGTAAAGAGATGGAGAAGTAATGGAGTAGGGCAAGGGGGGTGTTACTGAGAGATAATGAAATAGGGTTGGAGAGTTGCTGACAGGCAATGGAGGAGAGAACGGGGGGAATTGTGGAGAGTTGCTGGCAGGTAATAGAGGAGAGCAAAGGAGAGTTTGGAGAGTCATGGACTACGGTGGAAGGGTTGGTGGGAGATAATGGAGTAGGGCGGGGTGTGTGTGGAGATTTAATGTAATAGGGCGGGGTAATGTAGGGTGGGGGAGTGCTGTTGAGAGGTAATGTAATAGGGCGGGTGGGGGGGGGGTTGCTGAGACGTAATGTAGGGTGGGGGAGTTCTGCTGAGAGTTAATGGAGCAGGGGCGCCCCGGTAGATAATGGAGTAATGCAAGTGGGGGGTGTCACATTTGTGGCCCGAAATGTGAAGTTAATAAAACATCAAAGACAAGTTTTATCAGGTAAACTTCTCAGAGTCTTTATTCTCCAGTTTCCTTTGTTCTTCTGCTTGTGCTCTTATCTCTCTCTCATACCAAGTGATTCCGGTACATCTCATACATATTCATTATCATGACATCCCTCCTTTAATCAGAAATAAACTTTACCTTCACTTACCAATATCCCTCGGAAACTTACAAACATCGTAACTAATAGTAATACTATAACTCAACTACATAAAATTTACTTCCTACAGCACTCATACATGCACTTTATGATATAAGATTAAAATACTGTCCCAAAGTTCTTATTAAAACTATGGCACAAAGTCTTCGTATCATTTGGGCACTTTCCGGTTTCGTTTCGGCCTGCCTGCGATATTGTAGTCGCTTCTCGGTTGTTCACTCTCAGCGTCGGAAATACTGCTCGCCACGGCTTCGGGTGTTTCTGGCGCTCTAGTCACTTCATCAGGAGTGCTGGTAACTGCCTCTGGAACATCATCAGGTCTCTCAGTTTCAGCATCTCGTATTGGCCTTTCAACCTCTTCGCTCGATGTATCTCTGGACTAGTACCTTTTTACACCTGATACATTTCTCTTATACAGGACACCAGTCGGAGTCTTGACTGTCACCATACTGCCACTTCTGGATACGACAGTATAGGGTTGATTGTAATAAGGTGTGTCTAGCTTACCACCAGTTTCGTGCCTCACTAGAACATTATCTCCTGGCATGATGTCTGAGTACTTGGCTCCACGTTTCGAATCTGTGTACAGCTTTGCTGCACCTTTCTTTTCAGCATCGTGGTCCCTCATCTCCTGGTTGTCTTGGATTTCCTTTATTTCTGGCATTTTTGTGTGGATTTTTCTCCCAAAAAATGCTTCTGCAGGACTTTTTCCAGTGGTTGCATGAGGCGTTGCTCGATGGACAGCCACATAAGATAGCAATGCTTCTCGCCAATTTTGTCCTTCTGCGTGTGCAATCCTCAATCGTTTTTCAATGGACTGATTTTGTCTCTCTACTTCCCCGTTGGCTTGCAGCCATTTCAAAGTTACCTTATGATGGTGGATACCTGTTGTCCTCATGTATTCCGCAAATGTCTCTGAAATGAATTGTGGACCATTGTCAGAGTATAATGTAACAGGTAATCCATATCTTGCGAATATCTCTGCTAACGCTTGTATTGTTTTTTCAGTAGTTGTGGACTTCAACACCACGTACTCATAGTATCTGCTGTAGTAATCTATCACTACCATAATTGATTCACCCGTCGGTAAAGGTCCAAGAAAATCAACAGCTACATCGATCCATGGTCCTGTTGGGAGTTGGGTAGTCCGGATCAGTTCTGGCGGATTACTCCTACTTGTGATTTGACATCCGTGACAAGTTTTAACAAATTTCTCTGCATGTTTATCACAACCTGGCCACCATACCTTGGTCCTGAGGTTTTGCTTGGTACCAACAATACCTAGGTGTCCTTCATGTGCTAAGGATACGATCTTCGGTCTCAATCTTTGCGGTATCACCAATCTGCAACCTCTTAATACTCAATGTCCGATGCAACAAAGTTCATCTCTAATGGGAATGTAAGCCTTGTGAGTACACTTGTCCCATTGTCCACTCTGTATGCATTCTCTTACTTCCATGAGTTCTGGATCATGTTCGGATTCTCTCTCGACCTCCTTCATAGTCACAGCTTTTGGTGTCGACTGAATAGCTACGAAGCATACAAAGCTCTCTGTTTCTGTTCCCAATTCTGACTTGGATTGTGGACCAACATTCTTCATCAATCTGGACAGTGGATCTGCAATGTTTGCTTTCCCTGCAATGTGGATTACTTTATATTTGTAGGGTTGTATTCTGAGTACCCATCTCTCTATTCTGGCACATGGTTTGGATCTAGGTGCATAGATCACCTCTAATGGCTTATGATCTGTGATGAGTTCAAATTCAATGCCATATAAATATTCATGGAACCTCTCACAGGCCCATACAAGTCCGAGTGCTTCTTTCTCTGTCTGAGAGTATCTTCTCTCCACATCTGATAATGATGTGCTGGCATAGGCAATGATTCTTGGTCCTCCATCATGCATCTGGACCAACATGGCTCCTAAAACAACCGGGCTGGCATCTGCTATGACTTTGGTTGATTCCGCCGGATCGTAATATCCAAGAGTTTTTACATCTGTCAGGCTTTGCTTCAGCGCTGTGAATGCTTTCTTCTGCTCAGATCCAAAATGAAAAGGTACATTTTTCCTGGTTAGTTTCCTTAGTGGTTCTGCCACTGTAGTGAAATTAGGAATGAACTTTGCACAAAATTTGACCAATCCCAGGAAACTCCTCACCTTTGTTGTGTTCTGAGGTGCACGTGCCTCTGCAATAGCTTTCACCTTGGCCTCTGCAGGGTTTAGTCCTTCCCGTGTAAGTCTGTGTCCCATGAAGTCCATTTCTGACACACTGAACTGGCACTTGTTTCCATTCATGGTAAGGCCTGCCTCCTGTAGTCTAGATAGTACACGCCTCAATCGTTTGTCATGCTCTTCCTTCGTTGGTGCATGGACTATGATGTCGGCAGAAATGTTGGCAACTCCAGGAATGACTTGAATCAGTCGATGGATTTCATACTGGTAGATCTCCAAAGCTGCATTAATTCCAAATGATAGTCTCTTGTAACGATACAATCCACAGTGAGTCACAAATGTTGTTACATCTCGGGAACCTGGATCCAGCTCTAATTGATGATAGCCCCATTTCAGATCAATTTTTGAGAATACCTTGCTGGTAGTTAGTTCTTTTTTTTTAAATTTTTTATTTTTCACACCATAAATCACGTTAGCCATGATATACACTTTTTCTTTTTCACACATATACAGTGATTTTTTTCTCCCCCCCCCTCCCTCCTCCCAAGCCATCCCCCACCCCCCCCCTCATCCATTTTAGGTATACAATCTAGGTTGCATTAATCCAGTCAGACAATGTGATCATTCAACAAAAATACACCAGAAATTCTACTGAGTCCATTCTTTTCTTTTCTTCTCCTTCCATCAACTTACGTAATGTTTGTTCCCGGTAGGTTTTCGCTATTGTATTTAATGTAAGGCTCCCATACTTGTTCGAATATTTCAATATTATTTCTTAAACTATATGTTATTTTTTCTAATGGAATACATTTATTCATTTCTATATACCATTGTTGTATTTTCAAATTATCTTCCAATTTCCAGGTTGACATAATACATTTTTTTGCTACGGCTAGGGCTATCTTAACAAATCTTTTTTTGTGCATCTTCCAAGTCAATTCCAAATTCTTTATTTTTTTATGTTACTTAGGAGAAAGATCTCTGGATTCTTTGGTATATTGTTTTCTGTTATTTTATTTAATATCTGATTGAGATCATCCCAAAACTTTTCTACTCTCTCACATGTCCAGATTGCATGAATTGTTGTTCCCCTTTCTTTTTTACATCGAAAACATCTATCAGATACTATTGGGTCCCATTTATTTAACTTTTGCGGTGTAATGTATAGTCTGTGTAACCAATTATATTGTATCATACGCAGCCTCGTATTTATTGTATTTCTCATCGTTTCAGAACATAATTTCATCAATATTAGTTTTGGTAATTGATAATTTGTTTTATTTCTTTCTACATGTATCTTCTTCCATATATTGAGGAGATGGTGTAATACTGGAGAAGTTCTATGTTGTACCAATTTTTCGTCCCATTTATATAATATGTGTTCAGGTATCTTTTCCCCTATTTTATCTAATTCTAATCTCGTCCAGTCTGGTTTTTCCCTTGTTTGATAAAAATCTGATAGGTACCTTAATTGTGCGGCTCTATAATAATTTTTGAAGTTTGGCAATTGTAAGCCTCCTTGTTTATACCATTCTGTTAATTTATCTAGTGCTTTCCTCGGTTTCCCCCCTCTCCATAAAAATTTCCTTATTATTTTCTTTAACTCTTTGAAGATTTTTTCTGTCAGTTGTATTGGCAATGCCTGAAATAAGTATAGTATCCTTGGAAAAATGTTCATTTTAATACAGTTTATCCTTCCTATCAGTGTTAGTGGTAGCTCTTTCCAATGCTCTAAATCGTCCTGTAATTTTTTCATTAGTGGATTGTATATGAGTTTACATAATTGGCCTATATTTTTGTTTATTTGTACAGCTAGGTATGTTATTGCCTGCATTTGCAATCTGAATGGGGATTCCTTCTTAAATTTTGAGAAATCCGCGTTATTCATAGGCATTGCTTCACTTTTATTTACATTTATCTTGTATCCCGACACTTCTCCATATTCCTTCAATTTCTTATATAGTTCTTTTATTGATAGTTCTGGTTCTGTTAAGTACACTATCACATCATCCGCAAATAGACTGATTTTATATTCCCTGTCTTTTATTTTTATTCCTTTTATATTATTATCTATTCTTATTGATTCTGCTAGTGGTTCTATAGCTAGCGCGAACAATAATGGTGATAGTGGGCATCCCTGCCGCGTTGACCTGCTTAAGTTAAATTGCTTTGATACATGCCATTTACTGTCACTTTCGCTAACGGTCCCTTATATAATGCTTTAATCCAATTAATATATTTCTCCGGTAAACTGAATTTTTGCAATACTTTGAACAAATAATTCCATTCTACTCTGTTGAAGGCCTTCTCTGCGTCTAAAGCAACTGCTACTGCAGGTGCTTTATTTCCTTCTACTGCATGAATTAAGTTAATAAATTTACAAATATTGTCTGTTGTGTGTCTTTTTTTGATAAATCCAGTTTGGTCTAAATTTACCATTTTCGGTACCTGTTCTGTTAATCTGTTTGCTAATAGTTTAGCTATTATCTTATAATCTGTGTTTAGCAAAGATATTGGTCTATATGACGCTGGTGAGAGTGGATCTTTCCCTTGTTTTAGTATCACTGTAATTATTGCTGTTTTACATGAATCTGGTAAGTTTTGTGTCTCATCAATCTGGTTGATTACATCCAGGAGGGCCGTATTAATAGGTCTTTAAATGTTTTGTAGAATTCTATTGGGAGTCCATCCTCTCCTGGTGTCTTATTATTTGGTAATTTTTTTATTATCTCTTGTATTTCTACTGTTCCAAATGGTTCTGTTAATTTATTTTGTTCCTCTATTTGTAGTTTTGGTAGTTCAATTTTAGTCAAAAATTCATCTATTTTCCCTTCTTTCCCTTCGTTTTCAGTTCGGTATAATTGTTCATAGAATTCTCTGAAGTTTTCCTTAATTTCTTATGGATTATATGTAATTTGTTTGTCTTTTTTCCTTGTTGCCAATACCATTTTCTTAGTTTGCTCTGTCTTAAGCTGCCATGCTAAGCTTTTGTGTGTTTTTTCACCTAGTTCATAATATTTCTATTTTGTCTTCATTATATTCTTCTCCACCTTATGTTTGTAATGTTTCATATTTTATTTTTTTTTATCCGCCAATACTCTTCTTTTGGTTGTATCTTCATTTATTGCTAATTTTTTTTCAATGTTTACTATTTCCCTTTCCAACTGCTCTGTTTCCTGATTATAGTCCTTCTTCATCTTGGTTGCATAACTTATTATTTGCCCTCTAATGAATGCTTTCATTGCGTCCCATAGTATAAACTTATCTTCCACTGATTCCGTATTTACTTCAAAATACATTTTTAATTGTTTTTCAATAAATTCTCTAAAATCCTGTCTTTTAAGTAGCATGGGGTTTAATCTCCATCTATACATTCTTGGAGGGATGTCCTCTAGCTTTACTGTCAGTATTAAGGGTGAATGGTCCGATAGCATTCTTGCTTTATATTCTGTTTTTCTTACTCTATCCTGCATACTAGCTGATAACAAAAATAGGTCTATTCTTGAGTATGTTTTATGTCTAGTCGAGTAGTATGAGTATTCCTTTTCTTTTGGGTTTTGTTTCCTCCATATGTCCACAAGTTTCATTTCTTGCATTGATTTAATTATAAATTTGGTTACTTTGTTCTTCCTGTTAATTGTTTTCCCCGTTTTATCCATATTTGGATCCAAATTCAGATTGAAATCCTCTCCTATTAGTATGTTGCCTTGCGTATTAGGCTGGTAGTTAGTTCTTGAAGTATTTCCTCCACTGTTGGTATAGGGTGTCATTCTCTAATTATAGCTTCATTGGCCATTCTCATGTCAACACATAGTCTTATGTCACCCTTTGGTTTGGGCACAATCACTACGGGACTGACCCATTGTGTCGAATGTTCCACCGGTTCAATAATGTCTTGTTCGATCAATTCATTAATTTTGGCTTCGACTTTCACACGAAGTCTAAACAGAGTTCGGCACATTGGTTGTGCCTTGGGCTTGACCGTTTCATCTACCGCTAGCTTCAATTGTCGACCTTTCAGCTTTCCTACTCCTTGGAAGACTGCAGGGAATTCTTGCTTCATATTCTCGTATGACTGAATTGAATTGACACAAGCTCCAATATGAAGTATTGCCAGGTCTTGCGCTGTGCTTCTACTCAGCAATGGTTCTCCCCTCTCTTCTATGACCATAAACTCTGCTTTGGTGTACTTATCTCCAGCTTCAACAGTTGCAGTAAAACATCCAATGATCACCCTTTGGGTCAAAATGAGCAATTCCACTATGTGTTAGAAAGTCTCCGTCTGCCCCAGCCATGAGGAAATATTCCAGCCCCAAAAGTACTGAGTCAAAGAGAAAATTCTTATCACCTTGAAGTTCTCTGTAATCTTGTTTAGTCTTTAATTTTCTTCAAGCTTCTTTCATCCTCGTCGCCAATATCACATTTGTGGCCCGAAATGTGAAGTTAATAAAACATCAAACACAAGTTTTATCAGGCAAACTTCTCAGAGTCTTTATTCTCCAGTTTCCTTTGTTCTCCTGCTTGTGCTCTTATCTCTCTCTCTCATACCACGTGACTTCTGGTACATCTCATACATATTCATTATCATGACAAGGGGGACTGGTGGAGAGACATTGGAGTAGGGCGGGGGGTGTGGGGGGACTTTGTGTGGCAGAGACGTAATGGAATAGGGTGAGGGGAGTTGCTGAGAAGTAATGGTGTAGGGCGGGGGCAATGCAAAGATGAAGTGGGGGTTGTTAGGAGGTAATGGATTATGGCGGGGGTATGGCAGAGACTCAATGGAATAGGGTGCGGGGAGTTGCTGAGAAGTAATGGTGTAGTGTGGGGTATTGAAGTGATGGAGTGGGGGGTTGTTAGGAGGTAATGGAGTAGGGTGGGGTATGGCAGGGATGCAATGGAATAAGGTGCGGGAGTTGCTGAGAAGTAATGGTGTAGGGCGGGGCATTGGAGAGATGGAGTGGGGGTTGTTAGGAGGTAATGATGTAGGGCGGGGGTATGGCAGGGACGCAGTGGAATAGGGTGCGGGATTTGCTGAGAAGCAATGTTGTAGGGCGGGTCATTGAAGAGATGTAATGGAGTGGTGTGGGGGTGGCTAGGAGGGAGTAGGGGAAGGGGGATAGTAAGAGGTAATGGAATGGACGGGAGGTGTCTGAGAGGTAAAGACATAGGGAGGGAGTTGGTATGCAGAGAGGTAATGGATTAGGATAAGTCGGGAGTTTGCAGAGGGATAATGGAGAAGGGTGTGGGAGGTGTCTGAGAATTAATGGTTTAACATAGGTGGGGGGGGGGCATGGTCGTACAGAGTTCCTGGACTATGGTGGCAAAGTTACAAGATCAAACCAGCAACCATAAAGAAGGCAATTCACAGGGGTAAAGATGACTTTATTAACAAAAAAATCACCTTAAACTTTAAATCAAAATGCCCCCTTTATAACAATGCCCATTGGTTAATATATACATTTCTATTTCAAATAATAAATAACAGTGTAAATAACAACATCTCTATAACAGTATAAAACAAATACATTCCCCAGCCTAAATATAAGATATATAATCAAAGTCTAAGTTATATTTACAACCAGTCCACAGAAAAAAAAACTTTCTAAACAAAACACATGATTCACAAAAATTCGAATACAATCAAAGTAAATATCGTAAACAAAATTCAGTTTGTTTGGTAAATTTAAGCCAAAAGATCTTTTAGAGAAAGAGAGAGATAGAGCACAAAATTAGAAATTGTCTTCTTGTGTTGCTTGCAGAGAGAGGAACAATGACTTGGTCCAGATCCTTCTGACTGCCTTTGGAAAGTTCCTCTTTTTTATAACACCCAACTTTCTAAACTGCCTTTCAGACAATGACTCTGCTTGGGCCTCCTTCCACTCCACAGCCACTCCCAGTGGTGGTTTGTCTTTCAAGTCGATAAAATTTTAGATCATCTTCTGCACATACCCAATCTGTCTCTGACTCTCTCAGCAGTCCATCTTCACCTTGGCTCTCTAAGGCAAACTGTCACTTTCCAACCAAAAACCCAACAACATATAGGCCAATACACAACACAGAACTCTGTAACATTTCCACTGCTAAAAAAAATTGGTCCACAAGTACAACATTTTTAACAATTAATGGAAATTATTAAAATAAAATGAACACTCAATTTTTACAGTAAATATGTGATTCGATTCATATCTACCGAGATTAACATTTTGTCAAACATTCTGCTATTACATTATTCATCCCATTTTGGTGTGTAATAATTAAATCATTGTAACATTAAGTTCCAGTTCAATAAATGTCTGTTCTTATTTTTCATTTTGGACAGGAAAACCAATAGATTATAATCAGTATATATTATTAAAGGTTTTTGAGCAGTACAAATATATATATCAAAATGTTGCAAAACTAAAGTAAGTTCTAATAACTCCTTCTCAATGGTTGAGTAATTTCATTGATGGTCATCAAATTTTTTCAAGAAGTATGAAATAGGATGTTCTACTCCATCACCATCCTTCTTCTGTAACAGAACAACACCAACCACTTCTTCACTGGCGTCCACAGCTAAAGAGAATGGCTTGAGTTAGAGGGCTCAGATACAGGCTGATGGTATATAATGGCCTTTAACTTTAGAAACACTTCCTGCATGTATCTGAACAGATAAAGTTTTCTTTCTTTCCAAGTAGTTTTATTAATGGGAGTGAAAATCTGCAAAGTTTTTACAAAATCGACGATAGTAGTCAATCTCCAAAGAGCTTTTTAATTAGTGGGGATATGGAATACAGTGATAGCCAATACTTTCACTCAAACAGGTGCCACCTGTCCCTGTCCTACCACATAACATAGAAAAATTACTGTGGCATGTCCATACTCACACTTGTGCAAATTCACTGTGAGGTGCATTTCCAGCAATCTATTAAATAACTGCTCTAATTCAAGCATGTGTTCTTCCCATGTATCTGTACTAATTGCTAAATAATCGATATAGACTCCTGTGTGCTCCAAATCCTGAATTGCTGCATTAATCATTCTTTGAAATGTTCCAGATGCATTTTTCATCCTGAAAGGCATAACATTATACTCATACAATCCCGAAGGTGTAACAAATGCAGAAATCTCCCTGCTCTATCAAAGGAACACACTGGTATCCTTTTAAGAGATCAATCTTTGTATGACACTTAGCCTTCCCCACCTTATCTATACAATCATTTATTCTGGGGATAGGGAACGCATTAATCTTTGTCACCATGTTTACCTTTCGATAATCTGTGCAAAACCTAATTTAGGTGCCAGGACACAGGGTGAACTCCAGTTTGGACTGATTTTCCAATGATGTCATTTTTAAGCATATAATCCACCTCTTGATCCAACAATCTGCTCTTTTCCTGATTAACTCAGTAAGGATCCTGCTTAATATGCTTAGCATCATTGACCTCCACATCATATAAAGCCACAGTAGTACTTCTTGGAACATCTGGGAATATATCCTTACATTTCATAAGTAATGTCTTCATTTCTTCCCTTTCTGATTTAGTCAAATTCATTAACTTGGTGTCTAAGTTTTGCAAAACTATGGAATTTTCCAGCCCGGGTCTTATCACTTTCTGTACTCCATGACCTTCCACAAAATTTATATCCTCCTTACTTTCCTCTATAACTAGCAGGTTGGTTAGAATCCTAGTATCACCCTCAGTCATTTTCTCCAAGTAACATTTAAGCATATTCACATGACAGACCTGTGAATCTCTTCAACGATTAGGTGTCTCAATGACATAGGTGATCTTATAAATTTTTGATTTCACCTGAAAACTGAGCTCTCTAAGGGTTTGACTGCATTGGAAACAAAACCAATACTTTGTAACCAGGTTTAATGTCCCTAATTTTTGCTTTTTGATCATACCAACTTTTCATTTTTCCCTGAGCAGTTTTAAAAATTTTCCTTGACATCTGGCAAGCCTGATATAATCTATTTTTAAATTTCAAAATATAATCCAACAGATTTGATTGTATATCATTATGTATCCACTGTTCCTTCAACAATAGTAATGGATCCCTGACTTCATGACCAAACACCAACGCAAATGGACTAAAGCCAAGAGACTCCTGAATTGCCTCTCTAACAGCAAACAATGCTAAATGGATTTCTTCATCCCAATCCTTTTTATTTTCCACATAATAAGCCCTCATCGTATTTGTAACATTTCAATGTAACCTTTCCAAATCCCCTTGACATTCAGGATGATAGGCAGACAATAAAATTTGATGGGCTCCTAATCTGTACACCACCTGTTGAAATGTTCCAGACATAAAATTACTACCTTGGTCCAATTGAATTTCCCTTGGTAGGCCAAACAGTGTGAAAAATTTGTGCATAACCTTCACAATCATTTTTGTTTTAATGTTTCTCAAGGTAATAGCCTCTGGAAACATTGGAACTATGCACTATTCATTTCCTGCTTTGGTTTTTGGTTATGGGCCAACACAATTCCCTATCACTTTTGAGAAGGACTCCCCAAAAGCAGGGATGGGTTGTAAAGGTGCCACTGATGGTCCTTGATTAGGCTTTCCCACCAGCTGACAAGTATGACATGTTCTACAAAAGTTCAGGACATCCTTTCTTAATTTCGGCCAATAAAACTGTTTCCTTATCTTTTCTACCATCTTCGTCACTCCAAGATTACCTCACATAAGTGTACTATGAGCCAACTTTAATATTTACTCCTGTAAGTTTTAGAAATTACAACTTTCCTTATTATTGCCCAGTTGTCACTGGCAGTTATCACTTGTGGTCTCCACTTTCTCATCAATATTCCACCTTGAACTACTGGCACAGTTTCAATTTCCAGATTCAACAGAAGCTTATCTCTTATCCCAGCAAGATCATGATCTGATCATTCTTTTGTCTGGCTATTAATTCTTCTCTTGACAAAAGCAAAGCTTGATCTTTAGGCTTGTCCTCAATGGTTACCTCCACTACAGGATTATCACAGACTTCCTCTAACACTAGCTTTTTCCTAGACATGGCTCTAATAATGGCACACACAGGGTAGATTTACAAATCCTTTTTGGACTAATAAACCAATGGCTTACTTGTGAGTTTCACCACAGGTGTGAATTTACCCTCTGCTAAATCATTTGCTAACAAAATAGAATCTCCATCAACCTATCTTATCCCTTTCGTAACTGGAGAGGTAAAGAAGTAGGGTGGGGGTGTGTCACAGAGGGTAATGGAATAGGGCCAGAGGGTTGCAGAGATGAAATGGAGGAGGGTGGGAAGTTTGCAGAGAGGTAATGGAATAGAGTAAGGGGGAGGGGGTTGTAGCAGAGAAGTAATAGAATAGTGAGGGGTGTTGTTGAGAGGTGATGAAGTAGATCAAAGGGGTGGTTGTGGAGTGGTAATTAAGTAGGGTGGTGGGGGTTGCTCAAACATATTGAAGTAGGGAGGGTGAGGTTTGTGGAGAAGTTATGGAGTAGAGCAGGGGGGTTTCTGAGATGTAATGTAGCATGGGGGTGCACTGCTGAGAGGTAATGGAGAAGGATGGGTGGCTACGGAGAGTAAATGGAGTAGGGTGGAGCAGTTTACAGAGTAAACCATACTCGTGGGGGTTGCAGAGAGTTAATTTAGTTGGGTGGGAGGTAGTGCAGAGGAAATCGAGTAGATGTGGGGTTTGCAGAGAGGGAGTAGGGAAAGAAGGGATTGTGGAGAGGTAATGGAGTAGTTCAGGGGTGTAGCTGAGAGGTAATGGTGTAGGCTGGGATAGATGATAATAGGTAATAGAATAAGGGATTTGCTGAGAGGTAATGGAGTAGGGCGGGGTTGCTAAGAGGCAATGGAGTGCAGTAGTGGTAGGTTCCTAGGAGTTTATGGAGTATGTTGGGGTGCAGGGGATGGTTGCTGACAGGTAATGGAGTAGTGCAAGAGAGAGTTACTGAGAGGTAATGGAGTAGAGTGGGGGGGGGGGTTTGCTGAGAGGTAATGGACTAGATTGGAAGATTTGCTGACAGGTAATGGAGTAGGGCAAGGGGAGATACTGAAAGGTAATGGAGTAGGGCAAGGAGTGGATGGCAGAGGAAACGGACTTGGGGATGGGGGTGTTGCAGAGTCGTATTGGAGTAGGGGTGGTTGCTGAGCAGTAATTGAATGGGCAGGAGGGTTACTGAGATGTAATATAGGGTGGGGGGTGCTGATGTTTGTGAAGAGTTAATAGAGTAGGGCAGGGGGTTGCAGGTAGGTAATGGAGTAGTGCAAGGGGGGTTGCTGAGAGCTAATGGTGGGGGGGGGGTTACAGAGTGTTAATGCAGTGTAGTGGTGGATTGCTGAGAGTTAATGGAGCAGGGTGGGTGAGTTGCTGAGAGGTTATGACATTGGGTGGAGGGGTTGCTGAGAGGTAAAGGAGTAGAGCATGTATGGTTACTGAGAGATAAAGGAGTAGGATTGGAGGGTTGCTGATAGGCAATGAAATAAACTGGTGGTGTTGCAGAGAGGTAATGGATTAGGGCAAGGAGTGGATTGCTAAGAGGTAGTGGAGTAGTCGAAGGGGGGTGTTGAGGAGATGTAATGGAATATCGATGGATTCTAAGAGGTAATTGGATGGGAGGGTGTGTTGCTGAGAGGATATATAGTAGGCGGGGTGGTTTACTGAGAGGTAATCGAGTAGGGTAGTGAGGGTTGCAGAGTGGTGATGGAGTAGGGTAAGAGAGCGGTTTCTAACAGGTAATGAAGTAGGCTGGGGATTGCTGAGAGGTAAAGGAGTAGGGCGGAGGAGTTGAGGAATGATAATGTAGTAGGGCAGAGGTTTGCAGAGAGTTAATGGAGTAGGGGAAAGGGTAATGTAGCTTTGCGGTGGGGGGAGGGTGTTCCTGAGAAGTAATGGAGTGGTGGGGGGGGGGTTGTTTGCAGAGAGGTAATGGAGTAGCACTGGGTATAAGCTGAGAGGCAATGAAGTAGGGGTAAGGGGGATTGCTGAGAGATAATAGAATGAGTTGGGGTTTCTGAGAGATAATAGAGTAGGGGGCTGGTATTGGTTTGCTGAGTGCTAATGGAGAGTGGGGGTGGCTGGTTGCTGAGAGGTAATGTAGAGTTTGGGAGGAGCTGCTGACAGTTAATGGAGCAGGGCAAGGATGGGGTGTGCAGAAGTAATGCAGTTGGGTGGGGTGGGTTGCTAATAGGTAATGGAGTAGGGTGAGGTGTGTTGCTGTGAGGTGATGGAGTAGGCCAAGGGTGGTGCACAGAGATAATGCGATTGGGTGGGGAGGGTTGCTGAGAGGTAATGGAGTAGGGTGGGGTGACACTGGTTGATATGGTGTTGGGAGGTTTGCTAGGAGGAAATGGAGTAGGGTGTCTGGGGTGGCTGAGAGGTAATAGAGTATGGTGGGGTTTTCTTCTGACATAAGAGACAGCATCAGAGGATAAGTAAAATAAAAGCTGCACTTACCGGGACTTGGGCTCAGTCAGGTCAGACTCGCAGTCGGAGGAGACAGTGAGTCAGTGCCTGGTGTCAGGTGAGAGGAGGAGGAGCCAAGAGACAGCATCAGAGTGTGAGAAACAGAAGTACCTTCACAGAAATTGCTCAAGACAAAAATTGAGAACAAAGAACATTTATTATACAACAATGCCAAGTTGGGTGCTTCCCCTTACCCTGGGAATACACACATACTGGTGCTCATCCAACTTTTATACAGTTTATTTCAGTATAGAAGTACCCTCCCCCTTACATTCTTCTGCCTCCTGGATGAGTTTGGCATTAGGCAATCCTGTCTGCCTACGTGCTGTTTCTGTGAACTTGGAGGACCAGGGGGTATCCTGTCGATGTCCCATCATGTCATTGTCCTTATTCACACCTTCCTGACTCTCATGGCTGACTAATATCTTACATGCAGAACTTGCTAATTCTGTCTAAGGCTAGAAGACCCTTATCTTATTCAGACTAACTTTACTTCTTACATTCTAATATCTATTCTTATCCTATTCATACTGGTTTTATTCATTACACATATATCTATACTAGTTTCCTCATCTTCATATTTTTATATCAGTTTTACTCATCTCTCACAATCCTCACTTTTCTTTTAGATCAGTGTTACTCATCTCTCACAAGAGGGTAAGTAAAATAAAAGCTGCATTTACAGGGACTTGGTCTCAGTCAGATCAGACTCGGGGTCGGAGGAGACAGTGAGTCAGTGCCTGGTGTTGGGTGAGAGGAGGAGGACGATCCGGGAGTTAATTGGGGTTAATTGGTAAAGGCCTAATAAAAGGAGAGTAGAAAAGGAGGGAGCAGCGCAGTGAGTGAGTGGCCCAGTGAAGGAGTGGGGACTTTGGGACTTTGGCTCGAGGGACTTCAGTGAGCAGGGGCTAAGAAGGAGCTTATTAGTAAAGGGTATTATAGTAAGAAAGGAGGAAATGCAGTCATTTGGGGTAGTTAAGTGCTCCAATTGTGGGATGTGGGAAATCAGAGACTGCACATCTGTTCCTGACGACTACACCTGTAAAAGGTGCATCCAATTGCATATAATGAGTGACTGTGTTAGGGAGCTTGAGCTGCAATTGGATGAACTGAGGATCATAAGGGAAGCAGAGGCAGTGATAGAGAGGAGTTACAGGGAGACAGTCACCCCTAAAAGGCAGGAGTCAGGGAATTGGGTGACTGTGAGGAAAGGAGGGAGAGCACCAGTGCAGAGTACCCCTGTGGAAGTGCCCCTCAGCAACATGTATTCAGATTTGGATACTGCTGGGGGGAACAGCCTATCAGGGACGAGTCATGGGGGTCAGGTCTCTGCCACAGGGGCTGCCCCTGACCTGAGGTTCAGAGGGGAAAGAAGGATAAGAATAGGATTCTTGTAGTTGGGGACTCATTAGTCAGAGGGACAGATAGGAGGTTTGTGAGACGAGATCGGGGATCCAGGTTGGTCTGTTGCCTCCCTGGTGCCAGGGTCAGGGATATCTCTGATCAAGAACATAGCTTTCTGCAAGGGAAAGGAGAACAGCCAGAAGTCGTGATCCACGTGGGGACCAATGACTTAGAAGTGGGGATGAGGTCCTGAAACAGGATTATGTAGAATTAGGTAGGAAATTAAAAAACAGGACCTCCAAGGTAGTAATCTCTGGATTGCTGCCGGTGCCACACGCTAGTGAGGGTAGAAATAGGAGGATGTGGAGGATGAATGCTTGGCTAAAGAGATGGTGCAGGGGGCAAGGGATAAGATTTCTGGATCATTGGGATCTCTTCTGGGGAAGGTCAGACCTGTACAAGAGGGATGGACTCCACTTGAACTGGAGGGGGACCAATGTGCTGACAAGTAGATTTGCTAGATCTGTGGGGGAAGGTTTAAACTAGTTTGGCAGGGGGGTGGGGATCAGAGTGTGAGAGCATTGTCCAGGGAATATGGCCACCTAGATAGGAATAAAAAAGATAACAAAGGTAGGATGGAGATTAGGGTAGAAGGTAAAAAAGAGAATATATGTGAGGGTCATTCTCTGAGATGCATATATTTTAATGCAAGAAGCATAGTGAACAAGGTAGATGAGCTGAGAGCATGGATAGATACTTGGGGTCACGATATTGTGGCAATTAGTGAGACCTGGCTACAGGAGGGGCAGGACTGGCAACTTAATATTCCAGGATACATTTGTTTTAGATGTGATAGATCAGGGGGTAAAAAAGGAGGAGGAGTTGCTCTGCTTGTTAAGGAGGACATTACTGCCGTGAGGAGGCAGGATGGTATGGAGGGATCGACCAGTGAGGCTGTTTGGATGGAATTGAGAGGTGGAGGAGGCAAGAGGGTGCTAATAGGGGTGTTTTACAGACCACCAAATGGGCCAAGAAAATTAGAGGAACAAATTTGTAGGGAGATAACATATATGTGTGAAAATCATAAGGTAGTGATCTTGGGAGATTTTAACTTCCCACACATTGATTGGGATACCCATATGGTTAGATGGCTGGATGGGCTGGAGTTCGTTAAATGTGCTCAGGATTGTTTTCTAAATCAGTTAGTAGAAGAATCGACTCGGGACGGTGTAATACTGGATCTCCTGTTAGGGAACGAGCTAGGTCAGGTAGCAGACATTAATGTTGGAGAACCAATTGGGTCTAGCGATCATAATTCTGTTAGTTTTAGGGTAGTTTTAGGCAAGAGCAAGGAGAGGCCTAAAGTTGAGGTTCTGGATTGGAAAAGAGCAAATTTCGAAGGAATGAGAAGGGATTTGGGGAATATTGAGTGGGACAGGATATTTTCAGGTAAGGATGTTAATGAAAAATGGAGGATATTCAAAAAAGAAATTTTGAGGGTACAGAGTAGTTATGTCCCAGTGTGGATCAAAGGAAAGGCTGGAAGTCATAGGGAGGCTTGGTTTTCGAGGAATATTGGAAATTTGGTTAGGAGAAAAAGGGAGGTGTACAAGAGAAGGGAGGTGTACAAGAGAATGGAGCTGAGAAGTTGAAGGATGACTACAAGGAGTGTAGAAGGAATCTTAAGAAAGAAATTAGAAAGGCCAAAAAAAGGCATGAAGAGGCTTTGGCTGACAGAATAAAAATAAATCCAAAGGGTTTCTATAAGTACATTAAAAGTAAAAGATTAGTGAGAAATAAAATTGGACCCCTTGTAGATAGTGAGGGTAGGCTGAGTGAGAAGTCTGAAGAAATGGGGGAAATTTTGAATGATTTCTTTGCCTTGGTATTTCCTAGGGAAAAAAATGTTGAACCAGTTGAAGTAAAGAAAAATAGTGGGGAGGTCATGAAGCATATAAGGATAACCGAGGAGGTAGTGATGGCTGTGTTAAAAAAGATAAAGGTGGATAAATCTCCAGGACCGGACACAATATTCCCTAGGACACTCAGGGAGGCTAGTGGACAGTTAGTGGGGCCATTAACAGAGATATTTAGGATGTCACTGGCCTCAGGGATGGTGCCAAAGGATTGGAGGGTGGCGCATGTGGTTCCTCTGTTTAAGAAAGGGGCCAGATGCAAACCTGGGAATTATAGGCCTGTAAGTCTGACATCTGTGGTGGGCAAGTTGGTGGAAAGTGTTCTGAGGGATGCTATTTACAAATTTTGGAGGTACAGGGATTGATAGGGAGTAATCAGCATGGTTTTGTCAGGGGTAGATCATGCTTGACAAACCTGATTGAGTTCTTCAAGGGGGTTACAAGAAAGGTTGATGAAGGGAAAGCTGTGGATGTTGTCTATTTGGACTTTAGTTAAGCTTTTGACAAAGTTCCCCACAGGAGTTTAGGAAAAAAGGTGGAGGCATTAGGTATAAATAAAGAGGTAGTGAAATGGATTCAGTAGTGGTTGGATGGGAGGTGTCAGAGATTAGTGCTAGAAAATTGTTTGTCCAATTGGAGGCCAGTGACTAGTGGAGTTCCACATGGTTCGGCCCTGGGTCCACTATTATTTGTTCTATATATTAACGATCTGGATGTAGGGGTGGAGAATTGGATAAGCAAGTTTGCGGATGATGCAAAGATTGGTGGTGTTGTGGACAGTGAGATAGATTACCGTAGATCAAAAGGTGATTTAGGAAGGCTGGAGGTGTGGGCTGAGAAATGGCTGATGGAATATAATACAGATAAATGTGAGGTACTACATTTTAGAAAGGCAAATTTAAATAGGTCATATACATTGAATGGTAGACAATTGAGGAGTTCAGAGCAACAAAGGGATTTAGGAGTTATGGTAAATAGTACCCTCAAGGCTGATATTCAGGTAGATGGTGTGGTGAAGAAGGTATTTGGAATGTTGGCCTTCATAAATCGGAATATTGAATTCAAGAGTAGGGAGGTTATGATGAAATTGTACAAGGCATTGGTGAGGCCAAATTTGGAGTACTGTGTACAGTTTTGGTCACCAAATTATAGGAAAGATATAAACAAAATAGAGAGAGTGCTGAGAAGGTTCACGAGAATGTTGACAGGATTTCAGGGTCTGAGTTACAGGGAAAGGTTGTGCAGACTGGGGCTTTTTTTTCTCTGGAGTGTAGAAGATTGAGAGGGGACTTGATAGAAGTGTTTAAGATTTTAAAAGGGACAGACAGAGTAAATGTGGATAGGCTTTTTCAATAAAGAAAGGGGGAGATTCAAACTAGAGGACATGGTTTAAGATTGAAGGGGAAAATTATAAGGAGAACTTATGAGGGGAAATTTCTTTACGCAGAGGGTGGTGGGGATGTGGAATGAGCTTCCCGCAGATGTGTTCGTGGCAGGATCATTGGTTACATTTAAGGAAAGACTGGATCGTTACATGGATAGGAGGGGACTAGAGGGGTATGGACCGGGTGCTGGTCAGTGGGACTAGGAGGGTGTGGATTTGCTATGGGATGGACTAGTAGGGCCGAACTGGCCTGTTCTGTGCTGTAAGTGGTTATATGGTTATATGGTTATAAAGGAGAGGGGTTGCTGAGAGGTTATTGAGTAGTTTGGGGGAGGTTTCTGACAGAAAAATGACAAAGGCAAGGGAGTGGTTGCTGAGCACTTATTGAGTAGGATGGTGGGGGAGTTTCTGAAAGTTTAATATGGGGGAGGGGGTTGATGAGTGGAAATGTAGTGTGGGCGTGTTTGTTGAGATGTACTGGAGTAAAGGGCAGGGTGTTGCTGATAGGTAATGGAGTGGAGTGGGGATTGTGGAGCAGAAATGGATTAGGGTGGGGGTTGGCTGAGAGGTAATGGAGTAGGGTGTGTTAGTTCCTGACAAGTATTTCAGTGGGAGGAGGGTAGCTGAGAAGTAATGGATTAGAGTGGGGGTGTTGCTAAGATGTAATAGAGTAGGGAAGGGGTGTTGTTGAGACGTAATGGAATATGGTGGAGTGGTTACTGAGAAGTAAAGGAGTAGGGTCGTGAAGTTTGACTGAGAGGTAATGGAGAGGGAAAGGGGGGTTTGCAAAGATATAATTGAGTAGGGTTGGGGGTTGTTGTGAGGTAATGGAGTGGGGTGGATGCTTTGCTTAGAGGTAATGGAGGTGGGTGGGTGGCGTTGATAGCTAATTCAGTAGAGTGTGGGGTATTGGTGAAAGTTAATGGAGTAGAGTGGGGATTGTGGCGAGGAAATGGATTAGGGTGGGGGGTATTATGGTGGATGGGTTGCGGGGTGGTAATAGAATAGGGTGGATGGGCTTGCTCAAAGGTATTGGAATAGGGTGGGGAGGATGCTCAGAAGTATTGGAGAAGAGTGGGGGGGTTGGTGAGAGATAAGTAGGGGAAGTGGGGGTTTGCTGAGAACTAATGGAGAATCACGCAGCTTTCCATTGCAGGCAAAATTTTCTCTAGGATTCTCCTAAATAGAATAATACCTAGTATCGCCGAGAATATTCTCCCAGAATCACAGTGCAGCTTTCGCGCAAACAGAGCAACTACTGACATGGTCTTTGCACTCATACAGCTCCAAGAAAAGTGCAGAGAACAAAACAAAGGACTCTACATCACCTTTGTTGACCTCACCAAAGCCTTCGACACTGTGAGCAGGAAAGGGCTTTGGCAAATACTAGAGCGCCTGGAATGCACCCCAAAGTTCCTCAGCATGGTTATCCAACTGCACAAAAAACAAGAACGGGTCAGATACAGCAATGAGCTCTCTGAACCCTTCTCCATAAACAATGGCGTGAAGCAGGCTGCATCCGTGCACCAACCCTCTTTTCAATCTTCTTCAGCATGATGCTGAACCAAGCCATGAAAGACCTCAACAACGAAGACGCTGTTTACATCTGCTACCACACGTATGGCAGTCTCTTCAATCTGAGGCACCTGAAAGCTCACACGAAGACACAAGAGCAACTTTTCCGTGAACTACTCTTTGCAGACGATGCCGCTTTAGTTATCCATTCAGAGCCAGCTCTTCAGCGCTTGACGTCCTGTTTTCCAGAAACTGCCAAAATGTTTGGCCTGGAAGTCAGCCTGAAGAAAACTGAGGTCCTCCATCAGCCAGCCCCCCCACATCTCAATCGGGCACACAAAACTCAAAATGGTCAACCAGTTTACCTACCTTGGCTGCACAATTTTGTCGGATGCAAGGATCGACAATGAGATAGACAACAGACTCACCAAGGCAAATAGCGCCTTTGGAAAGCTACACAAAAGAGTGTGGAAAAACAACCAACTGAAAAACCGCACAGAGCCGTTGTCATACCCACACCCTTGTTTGGCTCTAAATCATGGATTCTCTACCGACATCACCTACAGCTCCTAGAACGCTTCCACCAGCGTTGTCCCTGCTCCATCCTCAACATTCATTGGAGTGACTTCATCCCAAAAATCGAAGTACTCGAGATGGCAGAGGCCGACAGCATCGAATCCATGCTGTTGAAAATCCAACTGCCCTGGGTAGATCATTTCTCCAGAATGGAGGACCATCGCCTCCCCAAGATTGTGTTATTTGGGGAGCTCTCCACTGGCCATTGTGTCAGAGGTGCACCAAAGAAGAGGTAGAAGAACTGCCTAATGAAATCTCTTAGTGCCTGCCACATTGACCACCGCCAGTGGGTTGATATCACCTCAAACAGTACATCTTGGCACCTCAGAGTTCAGCGGGCAGCAACTTCCTTTGAAGAAGACCGCAGAGACCACCTCACTGACAAAAGACAAAGGAGAAAAAACCCAACACCCAACCCTAACCAACCAATTTCCCCTGAAACCACTGCAACCATGTCTGCCTGTCCCGCATTGCACTTGTCAGCAACAAACGAGCCTGCAGCTGACATGGACATTTAACCCTCCATAAATCTTTATCCGTGAAGCAACGCTAAAGAAGAAGAATGGAGTAAGATTGACAGGATTGCTGAGAACTAATTCTGAACAGTCAGAGGGATTGCTGAGAGGTAATTCAGTATAGTGAGAGGTTGCTAAGAGGTAATCGAGTTGTGTTGGGGGCATTGGGGACCAGTAATGAAGTATGGCAAGGGGATGTTGCACACAATTAATGTAGTGGGGTATGGGGTTTTCCTGAGTTGTAATGGAGTAGGGCAAGAGGTTGTTTGCGAAGTGTTAATGGAGTAGGGCAGGGGTTTGTGAGTAGGTAATGGAGTAGGGCGGGGCATGTTATTGAGAGGTTTTGGAGTAGGGCGGGGATTTCTCAGAGTTAATGTAGAAGTGTGCGGGATTGCTGAGAGGTAATGGAGTAAGGTGTGATAGTTCCTGGCAGTAATGGAGTAGGGCAAGGGGGTGTGTGGTTGTGTAGAATAAAGTAGTAGGGCAAGGGGCGGTGGTGCTGAGGAGAATTCATGGACTATGTTGGACTACAGGGAGGTAATAGAATAGGGTGCATTGGCTTGCTGAATGGTATTGTAATTGGGGAGGATGCTGAAAGGTACTCGAGAAGTGTGGTGGGGGTTTGGTGAGAGATAATGGAATAGTGTGGAGGGGCTTGCTGGAAGATAATGGAGTAGAATGGCATGTGGATTGCTGTGGGGTAATGGAGTAGGGAAAGAGGGGGGATTGTGGAGAGGTTATCGAGTTGGGTCAGGGAGTTGGGGATCAGTAATGGAGAAATGCATGGGTTTTGCGGACAGTAAATATAGTTTCATGTGGTGGTGTTCCTGTGAAGTAATGGAGTAGGGCAGGAGAGGATGCAGATAGGTAATGGAATAGGGCAAGAGGGGGAATGCTGAGATGTAATGGAGTGGGAGAGTTGGGGGTTGCTGAGAATTAATTGAGTAGGTTGGAGGGTAGTTTGCTGACTGGCAATGGATTAGTGCAAGGGAGAGTGGCTGAATGGTAAAGGAGTAGTGTTGGGGATTTGCTATGAGGTAATGGCGTAGGGTTGGAAAGTTTGATGAGAGGTTATCGAGTCGGGGCGAGGGCATTGCGATTTGTTAATAGAGTAAGACTTCAGGGGTTTCTACGAGGCTCTAAAGGCAGTGTACGGCCCATCAACCCGTCCAAAGCCCGCTGCGCAGCTCAGATGGCAAAGTCCTCCTCAGCGACAAGATCTCCATCCTCAACCGATGGTCCGAAAACTTCCAATCTCTTTTCAGTGCCAATCGCTCAGTCCAAGATTCCGCCCTGCTCCAGCTAACTCACAGCCCCTAAGGCTAGAGCTGGATGTGGTCCTTACCCAGGATGAGACATATAAGGCAATTGAACAACTGAAAAGTGGAAAAGCAGCAGGTTTGGATGGAATCCCCTCAGAGGTCTGGAAGGCCTGCGGCAAAACTCTGCATCTCAAACTGCATGAGTTTTTGAAGCACTGTTTGGACCAAGGGAAACTGCCCCAAGACCTTCGTGATGCCATCATCATCTTCACCCTGTACAAAAACAAAGGCGAGAAATCAGACTGCTCAATCTACAGGGGAATCACGCTGCTCTCCATTGCAGGCAAAATCTTCGCTAGGATTCTCCTAAATAGAATAATACCTAGTGTCGCCAAGAATATTCTCCCGGAATCACAGTGCGGCTTTCGTGCAAACAGAGGAACTACTGACATGGTCTTTGCACTCAGACAGCTCCAAGAAAAGTGCAGAGAACAAAATGAAGGACTCTACATCACCTTTGTTGACCTCTCCAAAGCCTTCGACACCGTGAGCAGGAAAGGGCTTTGGCAAATACTAGAGCGCATCGGATGCCCCCCAATGTTCCTCAACATGGTTATCCAACTGCGCAAAAACCAACAAGGTCAGGTCAGATACAGCAATGAGCTCTCTGAACCCTTCTGCATTTTCATAGGCGTGAAGCAAGGCTGCGTCCTCGCACTAACACTCTTTTCAATGTTCTTCAGCATGATGCTGATCCAAGCCATGAAAGACCTCAACAATTAAGATGCTGTTTACATCCGGTACCGCACGGATGGCAGTCTCTTCAATCTGAGGCTCCTGAAAGCTCACACGAAGACGCAAGAGCAACTTGTTCGTGAACTACTCTTTGCAGATGATGCCGCTTTAGTTGCCCATTCAGAGCCAGCTCTTCAGCGCTTGACGTCCTGTTTTCCAGAAACTGCCAAAATGTTTGGCCTGGAAGTCAGCCTGAAGAAAACTGAGGTCCTCCATCAGCCAGCCCCCCCACATCTCCATTGGGCACACAAAATTCAAAATGGTTAACCAGTTTACCTACCTTGACCGCACAATTTTGTCGGATGCAAGGATCGACCATGAGATAGACAACAGACTCGCCAAGGCAAATAGCGCCTTTGGAAGGCTACACAGAAGAGTCTGGAAAAACAAACAAATGAAAAACCGCACAGTGCCATTGTCATACCCACACTCTTGTTTGGCTCTAAATCATGGATCCTCTACCGACATCACCTACAGCTCCTAGAACGCTTCCACAAGTGTTCTCTCTGCTCCATCCTCAACATTCATTGGAGTGACTTCATCCCTAAAATCAAAGTACTCGAGATGGCCGAGGCCGACAGCATCGAATCCATGCTGTTGAAAATCCAACTGCGCTGTGTAGATCATGTTTCCCGAATGGAGGAGCATCGCCTCCCCAAGATCGTGTTATATTCTGAGCTCTTCACTGGCCATCGTGTCAGAGGTGCTCCAAAGAAGAGGGACAAGGATTGCCTAATGAAATTTCTTGGTGCCTGCCACATTGACCACCGCCAGTGGGTTGATATCACCTCAAATTGTACATCTTGGCGCCTCAGAGTTCAGCGGGCAGCAACCTTCTTTGAAGAAGTCCGCAGAGACCACCTCACTGACAAAAGACGAAGGAGGAAAAAACCAACACGCAACCCCAACCAACCAATTTCCTCTGCAACCACTGTAACCATGTCTGCCTCTCCCGCATTGGACATGTCAGACACAAACGAGTCTGCAGCTGACATGGACATTTACCCCTCCATAAAACTTCATCCGTGAAGCCAAGCTAAAGAAGAAGAATGGAGTAAGATTGACAGGATTGCAGAGAACTAATTGTGAACAGTCAGAGGGATTGCTGAGAGTTAATTCAGTATAGTGAGAGGTTGCTGAGAGGTAATCGAGTTGTGTTGGGGGCATTGGGGACCAGTAATGGAGTATGGCAAGGGGATGTTGCATACAATTAATGTAGTAGGGTATGGGGTTTTCCTGAGTTGTAATGGAGTAGGGCAAGAGGTTGTTTGCGAAGTGTTAATGGAGTAGGGCAGGGGTTTGTGAGTAGGTAATGGAGTAGGGCGGGGCATGTTATTGAGAGGTTTTGGAGTAGGGCGGGGATTTCTGAGAGTTAATGTAGAAGGGTGCGGGGATTGTTGAGAGGTAATGGAGTAGGGTGTGATAGTTCCTGGCAGTAATGGAGTAGGGCAAGGGGGTGTGTGGTTGTGTAGAATAAAGTAGTAGGGCAAGGGGCGGTGGTGCTGAGGAGAATTCATGGACTATGGCGGAAGGGTTACAGGGAGGTAATAGAATAGGGTGGATTGGTTTTCCAACGGTATTGCAATTGGGGAAGATGCTGAGAGGTATTGGAGAAGGGTGGTGGGGGGTTTGGTGAGAGATATTGGAAAAGTGTGTAGGGGTTCGCTGGATGATAATGGAGTAGAATGGCATGTGGATTGCTGCGGGGTAATGGAATAGGGAAAAGGGGGGTTGTGGAGAGGTTATCGAGTTGGGTCAGGGAGTTGGGGATCAGTAATGGAGAAATGCATGGGTTTTGAGGACAGTTAATATAATTTGATGGGGTGGTGTTCCTGTGAAGTAATGGAGTAGGGTGTGGGATGTTGCAGATAGGTAATGGAGAACGGCAAGAGGGGCAATGCTGAGAAGTAATGGAGTGGGAGAGTTGGGGGTTGCTGAGAATTAATTGAGTAGGTTGGAGGGTGGTTTGCTGACAGGTAATATAGTAGAGCAAGGGAGAGTTGCTGAGAGGTTAAGGAGAAGGGCAGGAATTGCTGAGAGGTAAATGAGTAGTGTTGGGGGTTTGCTATGAGGTAATGGAGTTGGGTGGGAGGGTTTGCTGAAAGGTTATAGAGTCAGGTCGGAGGCATTGGGTATTGTTTATAGAGTAAGACTTCAGGGGGTTCTACGAGGCTCTAAATGCAGTGTAAGGCCCCTCAACCCATGTCCAAAGCCCGCTGCGCAGCTCAGATGGCAAAGTCCTCCTCAGCAACAAGATCTCCATCCTCAACCGATGGTCCGAACACTTCCAATCTCAATTCAGTGCCAACCACTCATTCCAAGATTCCGCCCTGCTCCAGCTCCCTCAACAGCCCCTAAGGCTCAGCTGGATGAGGTCCTTACCCAGGATTAGACATACAAGCAATTGAACAACTGAAAAGTGGCAAAGCAGCAGGTATGGATGGAATCCCCCCCAGAGGTCTGGAAGGCTGGCGGCAAAACTCTGCATCTCAAACTGCATGAGTTTTTGAAGCTTTGTTTGGACCAAGGAAAACTGCCCCAAGACCTTCATGATGCCATTATTATCACCCTGTACAAAAACAAAGGCAAGAAATCAGACAGCTCAAACTATAGGGGAATCATGCTGCTCTCCATTGCAGGCAAAATCTTCGCTAGGATTCTCCTAAATAGTATAATACCTAGTGTCGCCGAGAATATTCTCCCAGAGTCACAGTGCGGCTTTTGCGCAAACAGAGGAACTACTGACATGGTCTTTGCCCTCAGACAGCTCCAAGAAAAGTGCAGAGAACAAAACAAAGGACTCTACATCACCTTTGTTGACCTCAACAAATCCTTCGAAACTGTTAGCAGGAAAGGGCTTTGGCAAATACTAGAGTGCATCGGATGCCCCCCAAAGTTCCTCAACATGGTTATCCAACTGCGCAAAAACCAACAAGGTCGAGTCAGATACAGCTATGAGCTCTCTGAAGACTTCTCCATTAACATAGGTGTGAATCAAAGCTGTGTTCTCGCACCAACCCGCTTTCAATCTTCTTCAGCATGATGCTGAACCAAGCCATGAAAGACCTCAGCAATGAAGACGCTGTTTACATCCGGTACTGCACGGATGGCAGTCTCTTCAATCTGAGACGCCTGCAAGCTCACACCAAGACACAAGAGAAACTTTTCCGTGAACTACTCTTTGCAGACGATGCCGCTTTAGTTGCCCATTCTGAGCCTGCTCTTCAGCACTTGACATCATGTTTTGTGGAAACTGCCAAAATGTTTGGCCTGGAAGTCAGCCTGAAGAAAATGGAGGTCCTCCATCATTTAGCTCCCCACCATGACTACCAGCCCCCCAACATCTCCATCGGTCACACAAAACTCAAAGCGGCAACCAGTTTACCTATCTCGGCTGCACAATTTCATCGGATGCAAGGATTGACAATGAGACAGACAACAGACTCGCCAAGGCAAATATCGCCTTTGGAAGACTACACAAAAGAGTCTGGAAAAACAACCAACTGAAAAACAACACGGAGCTGTTGTCATACCCACACTCTTGTTTGGCTCCAAATCATGGGTCCTCTAATGACATCACCTACAGCTCCTAGAAAGCTTCCACCAGCGTTGTCTCCGCTCCATCCTCAACATTCATTGGAGTGACTTCATCCCTAAAATCGAAGTACTCGAGATGGCAGAGGCTGACAGCATCGAATCCATGCTGTTGAAAATCCAATTGCGCTGTGTAGATCATGTCTCCAGAATGAGGACCATTGCCTCTCCAAAATCGTGTTATATGGTGTGCTCTCCACTGGCCATCGTGTCAGAGGTGCACCACAGGAAAGGTATAAGGACTGCCTAAAGAAATCTCTTGGTGCCTGCCACATTGACCACCGCCAGTGGGTTGATATCGACTCAAACTGTACATCTTGTCACCTCAGAGTTCAGCGGGCAGCAACCTCCTTTGAAGAATACCGCAGAGCCCACCTCACTGACAAAAGACGAAGGAGGAAAAACCCAACACCCAACCCCAACCAACCAATTTCCCCTGCAACCACTGCAACCATGTCTGCCTGTCCTGCCTTGGACTTGTCAGCAACAAACGAGCCTGCAGCTGACGTCGACATTTACCCCTCCATATATCTTCATCCGCGAAGCCAAGCTAAAGAAGAAGAATGGATTAAGATTGACAGGATTGCTGAGAACTAATTTTGAACAGTCAGAGGGATTGCTGAGAGGTAATTCAGTATGGTGAGTGTTTGCTGAGAGGTAATCGAGTTGTGTTGGGGGCACTGGGGACCAGTAATGGAGTATGGCAAGGGGATGTTGCACACAATTAATGTAGTAGGGTGTGGGGTGTTCCTGAAATGTAATGGAGTAGGGCAAGAGGTTGATTGCGAAGAGTTAATGGAGTAGGGCAAGGGTTTGTGAGTAGGTAATCGAGTAGGGTGGGGCATTTTATTGAGTGGTTTTGGAGTAGGGCGGGGATTTCTGAGAGTTAATGTAGAAGTGTGCGGGGATTGCTGAAAGGTAATGGAATAGGGTGGGATAGTTCCTGGCAGTAATGGAGTACGGCAAGGGGGGTGTGTTGTTGTGTAGAGTAAAGTAGTAGGGCAAGGGGCTGTGGTGCTGAGGAGAATTCATGGATTATGGTTGAAGGGTTTCAGGGAGGTAATAGAATAGGGTGGATTGGCTTGCCAATGGTATTGCAATTGGGGAGGATGCTGAGAGGTATTGGAGAAGGGTGGTGGGGGGATTGGTGAGAGATAATGGAATAGTGTGGAAGGGCTTGCTGGAAGATAATGGAGTAGAATGACATGTGGATTGCTGTGGGGTACTGGAGTAGGGAAAGAGGGGGGATTGTGGAGAGGTTATCGAGTTGCTTCAGGGAGTTGGGGATCAGTAATGGAGAAATGCATGGGTTTTGCGGACAGTTAATATAGTTTGATGTGGTGGTGTTCCTGTGAAGTAATGGAGTAGGGCAGGAGAGGATGAAGATAGGTAATAGAATAGGGCAAGAGGGGGAATGCTGAGATGTAATGGAGTGGGAGAGATGGGGGTCGCTGAGAATTAATTGTGTAGGTTGGAGGGTAGGTTGCTGACTGGCAATGGATTAGTGCAAGGGAGAGTGGCTGAGTGGTAAAGGAGTAGTGTTGGGGATTTGCTATGAGGTAATGGCGTAGGGTTGGAAAGTTTGCTGAGAGGGTATCGAGTCGGGTCGAGGGCATTGCGATTTGTTAATAGAGTAAGACTTCAGGGGTTTCTACGAGGCTCTAAAGGCAGTGTACGGCCCATCAACCCATGTCCAAAGCCCGCTGGGCATCTCAGATGGCAAAGTCCTCCTCAGCGACAAGATCTCCATCCTCAACCGATGGTCCGAATGCTTCCAATCTCTTTTCAGTGCCAATCGCTCAGTCCAAGATTCCGCCTTGCACCAACTAACTCACAACCCCTAAGGCTAGAGCTGGATGTGGTCTTACCCAGGATGAGACATATAAGGCAATTGAACAACTGAAAAGTGGCAAAGCAGCAGGTATGGATGGTATCCCCCCCAGAGGTCTGGAAGGCTGGCGGCAAAACTCTTCATCTCAAACTGCATGAGTTTTTGAAGCTCTGTTTGGACCAAGGGAAACTGCCCCAAGACCTTCGTGATGCCATCATCATCTTCATCCTGTACAAAAACAAAGGCGAGAAATCAGACTGCTCAAACTACAGGGGAATCACGCTGCTCTCCATTGCAGGCAAAATCTTCGCTAGAATTCTCCTAAATAGAATAATACCTAGTGTCGCCAAGAATATTCTCCCAGAATCACAGTGCGGCTTTCGTGCAAACAGAGGAACTACTGACATGGTCTTTGCACTCAGACAGCTCCAAGAAAAGTGCAGAGAACAAAATGAAGGACTCTACATCACCTTTGTTGACCTCTCCAAAGCCTTCGACACCGTGAGCAGGAAAGGGCTTTGGCAAGTACTAGAGCGCATCGGATGCCCCCCAATGTTCCTCAACATGGTTATCCAACTGCGCAAAAACCAACAAGGTCAGGTCAGATACAGCAATGAGCTCTCTGAACCCTTCTGCATTAACATAGGCATGAAGCAAGGCTGCGTCCTCGCACTAAACATCTTTTCAATCTTCTTCAAAATGATGCTGAACCAAGCCATGAAAGACCTCAACAATTAAGATGCTGTTTACATCCGGTACCGCACGGATGGCAGTCTCATCAATCTGAGGCTCCTGAAAGCTCACACGAAGACGCAAGAGCAACTTGTTCGTGAACTACTCTTTGCAGACGATGCTGCTTTAGTTGTCCATTCAGAGCCAGCTCTTCAGCGCTTGACGTCCTGTTTTCCAGAAACTGCCAAAATGTTTGGCCTGGAAGTCAGCCTGAAGAAAACTGAGGTCCTCCATCAGCCAGCCCCCCCACATCTCCATTGGGCACACAAAACTCAAAATGGTTAATCAGTTTACCTACCTTGACCGCACAATTTCATCGGGCGCAAGGATCGACCATGAGATAGACAACAGACTCGCCAAGGCAAATAGCGCCTTTGGAAGGCTACACAGAAGAGTCTGGAAAAACAACCAACTGAAAAACCGCACAGAGCCGTTGTCAGACCCACACTCTTGTTTGGCTCCAAATCATGGATCCTCTACCGACATCACCTACAGCTCCTAGAACGCTTCCATCAGTGTTGTCTCTGCTCCATCCTCAACATTAATTGGAGTGACTTCATCCCTAATATCGAAGTACTCGAGATGGCCGAGGCCGACAGCATCGAATCCATGCTGTTGAAAATCCAACTGCGCTGGGTAGATCATGTCTCCAGAATGGAGCACCATCGCCTCCCCAAGATCGTGTTATATTCTGAGCTCTTCACTGGCCATCGTGTCAGAGGTGCTCCAAAGAAGAGGGACAAGGATTGCCTAAAGAAATCTCTTGGTGCCTGCCACATTGACAACCGCCAGTGGGTTGATATCACCTCAAACTGTACATCTTGGCGCCTCAGAGTTCAGCGGGCAGCAACCTCCTTTGAAGAAGTCCGCAGAGACCACCTCACTGACAAAAGACGAACGAGGAAAAACCCAACACGCAACTCCAACCAACCAATTTCCCTTGCAAGCACTGTAACCATGTCTGCCTCTCCCGCATTGGACATGTCAGCCACAAACGAGCCTGCAGCTGACTTGGACATTTACCCCTCCATAAATCTTCATCCGTGAAGCCAAGCTAAAGATGATGAATGGAGTAAGATTGACAGGATTGCTGAGATTAATTGTGAACAGTCAGAGGGATTGCTGAGAGGTAATTCAGTATAGTGAGAGGTTGCTGAGAGGTAATCGAGTTGTGTTGGGGGCATTGGGGACCAGTAATGGAGTATGGCAAGGGGATGTTGCACACAATTAATGTAGTAGGTTATGGGGTTTTCCTGAGTTGTAATGGAGTAGGGCAAGAGGTTGTTTGCGAAGTGTTAATGGAGTAGGGCAGGGGTTTGTGAGTAAGTAATGGAGTAGGGCGGGGCATGTTATTGAGAGGTTTTGGAGTAGGGCGGGGATTTCTGAGAGTTAATGTAGAAGTGTCCGGGGATTGCTGAGAGGTAATGGAGTAGGGTGTGATAGTTCCTGGCAGTAATGGAGTAGGGCAAGGGGGTGTGTGGTTGTGTAGAATAAAGTAGTAGGGCAAGGGGTGGTGGTGCTGAGGAGAATTCATGGACTATGGTGGAAGGGTTACAGGGAGGTAATAGAATAGGGTGGATTGGTTTTCCAACGGTATTGCAATTGGGGAAAATGCTGAGATGTATTGGAGAAGGGTGGTGGGGGGTTTGGTGAGAAATATTGGAAAAGTGTGTAGGGGTTTGCTGGATGATAATGGATTAGAATGGCATGTGGATTGCTGCGGGGTAATGGAGTAGGGAAAAGGGGGGATTGTGGAGAGGTTATCGAGTTGGGTCAGGGAGTTGGGGATCAGTAATGGAGAAATCCATGGATTTTGCGGACAGTTAATATAATTTGATGGGGTGGTGTTCCTGTGAAGTAATGGAGTAGGGTGTGGGATGTTGCAGATAGGTAATGGAGTAGGGCAAGAGGGGCAACGCTGAGAAGTAATGGAGTGGGAGAGTTGGGAGTTGCTGAGAATTAATTGAGTAGGTTGGAGGGTGGTTTGCTGACAGGTAATATACTAGAGCAAGGGAGAGTTGCTGAGAGGTTAAGGAGAAGGGCAGGAATTGCTGAGAGGTGAATGAGTAGTGTTGGGGGTTTGCTATGAGGTAATGGAGTAGGGTGGGAGGGTTTGCTGAAAGGTTATAGAGTCAGGTCGGAGGCATTGGGTATTGTTTATAGAGTAAGACTTCAGGGGATTCTACGAGGCTCTAAATGCAGTGTAAGGCCCCTCAACCCATGTCCAAAGCCCGCTGCGCAGCTCAGATGGCAAAGTCCTCCTCAGCGAAAAGATCTCCATCCTCAACCGATGGTCCGAACACTTCCAATCTCAATTCAGTGCCAACCACTCATTCCAAGATTCCGCCCTGCTCCAGCTCCCTCAACAGCCCCTAAGGCTCAGCTGGATGAGGTCCTTACCCAGGATTAGACATACAAGGCAATTGAACAACTGAAAAGTGGCAAAGCAGCAGGTATGGATGGAATACCCCCCAGAGGTCTGGAAGGCTGGCGGCAAAACTCTGCATCTCAAACTGCATGAGTTTTTGAAGCTTTGTTTGGACCAAGGAAAACTGCCCCAATACCTTCATGATGCCATCATTACCACCCTGTACAAAAACAAAGGCGAGAAATCAGACTGCTCAAACTATAGGGGAATCATGCTGCTCTCCATTGCAGGCAAAATCTTCGCTAGGATTCTCCTAAATAGTATAATACCTAGTGTCGCAGAGAATATTCCCCCAGAATCACAGTGCGGCTTTCGAGCAAACAGAGGAACTACTGACATGGTCTTTGCACTCAGACAGCTCCAAGAAAAGTGCAGAGAACAAAACAAAGAACTCTACATCACCTTTGTTGACCTCAACAAAGCCTTCGACTCCGTGAGCAGGAAAGGGCTTTGGCAAATACTAGAGCGCATTGGATGCCCCCCAAAGTTCCTCAACATGGTTATCAAACTGCATGAAAACCAACAAGGTCGAGTCAGATACAGCAATGAGCTCTCTGAAGACTTCTCCATTAACATAAGCGTGAATCAAAGCTGTGTTCTGGCACCAACCCGCTTTCAATCTTCTTTAGCATGATGCTGAACCAAGCCATGAAAGACCTCAGCAATGTAGTCGCTGTTTACATCCGGTACTGCACGGATGGCAGTCTCTTCAATCTGAGGCGCCTGCAAGCTCACACCAAGACACAAGAGAAACCTTTCCGTGAACTAATCTTTGCAGACGATGCCGCTTTAGTTGCCCATTCTGAGCCTGCTCTTCAGCACTTGACATCATGTTTTGTGGAAACTGCCAAAATGTTTGGCCTGGAAGTCAGCCTGAAGAAAATGGAGGTCCTCCATCATTTAGCTCCCCACCATGACTACCAGCCCCCCAACATCTACATCGGTCACACAAAACTCAAAGCGGCAACCAGTTTACCTATCTCAGCTGCACAATTTCATCGGATGCAAGGATTGACAATGAGACAGACAACAGACTCGCCAAGGCAAATATCGCCTTTGGAAGACAACACAAAAGAGTCTGGAAAAACAACCAACTGAAAAACAACACGGAGCTGTTGTCATACCCACACTCTTGTTTGGCTCCAAATCATGGGTCCTCTAATGACATCACCTACAGCTCCTAGAAAGCTTCCACCAGCGTTGTCTCCGCTCCATCCTCAACATTCATTGGAGTGACTTCATCCCTAAAATCGAAGTACTCGAGATGGCAGAGGCTGACAGCATCGAATCCATGCTGTTGAAAATCCAATTGCTCTGTGTAGATCATGTCTCCAGAATGAGGACCATTGCCTCTCCAAAATCGTGTTATATGGTGTGCTCTCCACTGGCCATCGTGTCAGAGGTGCACCACAGGAAAGGTATAAGGACTGCCTAAAGAAATCTCTTGGTGCCTGCCACATTGACCACCGCCAGTGGGTTGATATCGACTCAAACTGTACATCTTGGCACCTCAGAGTTCAGCGGGCAGCAACCTCCTTTGAAGAATTTCGCAGAGCCCACCTCACTGACAAAAGACGAAGGAGGAAAAACCCAACACCCAACCCCAACCAACCAATTTCCCCTGCAACCACTGCAACCATGTCTGCCTGTCCCGCATTGGACTTGTCAGCCACAAACGAGCCTGCAGCTGACGTCGACATTTACCCCTCCATATATCTTCATCCGCGAAGCCAAGCTAAAGAAGAAGAATGGATTAAGATTGACAGGATTGCTGAGAACTAATTTTGAACAGTCAGAGGGATTGCTGAGAGGTAATTCAGTATGGTGAGTGTTTGCTGAGAGGTAATCGAGTTGTGTTGGGGGCACTGGGGACCAGTAATGGAGTATGGCAAGGGGATGTTGCACACAATTAATGTAGTAGGGTGTGGGGTGTTCCTGAAATGTAATGGAGTAGGGCAAGAGGTTGATTGCGAAGAGTTAATGGAGTAGGGCAAGGGTTTGTGAGTAGGTAATCGAGTAGGGCGGGGCATTTTATTGGCAGGTTTTGGAGTAGGGCAGGGATTTCTGAGAGTTAATGTAGAAGTGTGCGGGGATTGCTGAAAGGTAATGGAATAGGGTGGGATAGTTCCTGGCAGTAATGGAGTACGGCAAGGGGGGTGTGTTGTTGTGTAGAGTAAAGTAGTAGGGCAAGGGGCTGTGGTGCTGAGGAGAATTCATGGATTATGGTTGAAGGGTTTCAGGGAGGTAATAGAATAGGGTGGATTGGCTTGCCAATGGTATTGCAATTGGGGAGGATGCTGAGAGGTATTGGTGAAGGGTGGTGGGGGGATTGGTGAGAGATAATGGAATAGTGTGGAAGGGCTTGCTGGAAGATAATGGAGTAGAATGCCATGTGGATTGCTGTGGGGTAATGGAGTAGGGAAAGAGGGGGGATTGTGGAGAGGTTATCGAGTTTCTTCAGGGAGTTGGGGATCAGTAATGGAGAAATGCATGGGTTTTGCGAACAGTTAATATAGTTTGATGTGGTGGTGTTCCTGTGAAGTAATGGAGTAGGGCAGGAGAGGATGAAGATAGGTAATGGAATAGAGCAAGAGGGGGAATGCTGAGATGTAATGGAGTGGGAGAGTTGGGGGTTGCTGAGAATTAATTGAGTAGGTTGGAGGGTAGGTTGCTGACTTGCAATGGATTAGTGCAAGGGAGAGTGGCTGAGTGGTAAAGGAGTAGTGTTGGGGATTTGCTATGAGGTAATGGCGTAGGGTTGGAAAGTTTGCTGAGAGGTTATCGAGTCGGGTCGAGGGCATTGCGATTTGTTAATAGAGTAAGACTTCAGGGGTTTCTACGAGGCTCTAAAGGCAGTGTACGGCCCATCAACCCATGTCCAAAGCCCGCTGCGCAGCTCAGATGGCAAAGTCCTCCTCAGCGACAAGATCTCCATCCTCAACCGATGGTCCGAATGCTTCCAATCTCAATTCAGTGCCAATCGCTCAGTCCAAGATTCCGCCCTGCACCAGCTAACTCACAGCCCCTAAGGCTAGAGCTGGATGTGGTCCTTACCCAGGATGAGACATATAAGGCAAATGAACAACTGAAAAGTGGCAAAGCAGCAGGTATGGATGGAATTCCCCCCAGAGGTCTGGAAGGCTGGCGGCAAAACTCTGCATCTCAAACTGCATGAGTTTTTGAAGCTCTGTTTGGACCAAGGGAAACTGCACCAAGACCTTCGTGATGCCATCATCATCTTCACCCTATACAAAAACAAAGGCGAGAAATCAGACTGCTCAAACTACAGGGGAATCACGCTGCTCTCCATTGCAGGCAAAATCTTCGCTAGGATTCTCCTAAATAGAATAATACCTAGTGTCGCCAAGAATATTCTCCCAGAATCACAGTGCGGCTTTCGTGCAAACAGAGGAACTACTGACATGGTCTTTGCACTCAGACAGCTCCAAGAAAAGTGCAGAGAACAAAATGAAGGAATCTACATCACCTTTGTTGACCTCTCCAAAGCCTACGACACCGTGAGCAGGAAAGGGCTTTGGCAAATACTAGAGCGCATCGGATGCCCCCCCAATGTTCCTCAACATGGTTATCCAACTGCGCAAAAACCAACAAGGTCAGGTCAGATACAGCAATGAGCTCTCTGAACCCTTCTGCATTAACATAGGCGTGAAGCAAGGCTGCGTCCTCGCACTAATCATCTTTTCAATCTTCTTCATAATGATGCTGAACCAAGCCATGAAAGACCTCAACAATTAAGATGCTGTTTACATCCGGTACCGCACGGATGGCAGTCTCATCAATCTGAGGCTCCTGAAAGCTCACACGAAGACGCAAGAGCAACTTGTTCGTGAACTACTCTTTGCAGACGATGCTGCTTTAGTTGTCCATTCAGAGCCAGCTCTTCAGCGCTTGACGTCCTGTTTTCCAGAAACTGCCAAAATGTTTGGCCTGGAAGTCAGCCTGAAGAAAACTGAGGTCCTCCATCAGCCAGCCCTCCCACATCTCCATTGGGCACACAAAACTCAAAATGGTTAATCAGTTTACCTACCTTGACCGCACAATTTCATCGGGCGCAAGGATCGACCATGAGATAGACAACAGACTCGCCAAGGCAAATAGCGCCTTTGGAAGGCTACACAGAAGAGTCTAGAAAAACAACCAACTGAAAAACCGCACAGAGCCGTTGTCAGACCCACACTCTTGTTTGGCTCCAAATCATGGATCCTCTACCGACATCACCTACAGCTCCTAGAACGCTTCCATCAGTGTTGTCTCTGCTCCATCCTCAACATTAATTGGAGTGACTTCATCCCTAATATCGAAGTACTCGAGATGGCCGAGGCCGACAGCATCGAATCCATGCTGTTGAAAATCCAACTGCGCTGGGTAGATCATGTCTACAGAATGGAGCACCATCGCCTCCCCAAGATCGTGTTATATTCTGAGCTCTTCACTGGCCATCGTGTCAGAGGTGCTCCAAAGAAGAGGGACAAGGATTGCCTAAAGAAATCTCTTGGTGCCTGCCACATTGACAACCGCCAGTGTGTTGATATCACCTCAAACTGTACATCTTGGCGCCTCAGAGTTCAGCGGGCAGCAACCTCCTTTGAAGAAGTCCGCAGAGACCACCTCACTGACAAAAGACGAACGAGGAAAAACCCAACACGCAACCCCAACCAACCAATTTCCCCTGCAAGCACTGTAACCATGTCTGCCTCTCCCGCATTGGACATGTCAGCCACAAACGAGCCTGCAGCTGACATTGACATTTACCCCTCCATAAATCTTCATCCGTGAAGCCAAGCTAAAGAAGATGAATGGAGTAAGATTGACAGGATTGCTGAGATTAATTGTGAACAGTCAGAGGGATTGCTGAGAGGTAATTCAGTATAGTGAGAGGTTGCTGAGAGGTAATCGAGTTGTGTTGGGGGCATTGGGGACCAGTAATGGAGTATGGCAAGGGGATGTTGCACACACTTAATGTAGTAGGTTATGGGGTTTTCCTGAGTTGTAATGGAGTAGGGCAAGAGGTTGTTTGCGAAGTGTTAATGGAGTAGGGCAGGGGTTTGTGAGTAGGTAATGGAGTAGGGCGGGGCATGTTATTCAGAGGTTTTGGAGTAGGGCGGGGATTTCTGAGAGTTAATGTAGAAGTGTGCGGGGATTGCTGAGAGGTAATGGAGTAGGGTGTGATAGTTCCTGGCAGTAATGGAGTAGGGCAAGGGGGTGTGTGGTTGTGTAGAATAAAGTAGTAGGGCAAGGGGTGGTGGTGCTGAGGAGAATTCATGGACTATGGTGGAAGGGTTACAGGGAGGTAATAGAATAGGGTGGATTGGTTTTCCAACGGTATTGCAATTGGGGAAAATGCTGAGAGGTATTGGAGAAGGGTGGTGGGGGGTTTGGTGAGAAATATTGGAAAAGTGTGTAGGGGTTTGCTGGATGATAATGGATTAGAATGGCATGTGGATTGCTGCGGGGTAATGGAGTAGGGAAAAGGGGGGATTGTGGAGAGGTTATCGAGTTGGGTCAGGGAGTTGGGGATCAGTAATGGAGAAATGCATGGATTTTGCGGACAGTTAATATAATTTGATGGGGTGGTGTTCCTGTGAAGTAATGGAGTAGGGTGTGATATGTTGCAGATAGGTAATGGAGTAGGGCAAGAGGGGCAACGCTGAGAAGTAATGGAGTGGGAGAGTTGGGAGTTGCTGAGAATTAATTGAGTAGGTTGGAGGGTGGTTTGCTGACAGGTAATATACTAGAGCAAGGGAGAGTTGCTGAGAGGTTAAGGAGAAGGGCAGGAATTGCTGAGAGGTGAATGAGTAGTGTTGGGGGTTTGCTATGAGGTAATGGAGTAGGGTGGGAGGGTTTGCTGAAAGGTTATAGAGTCAGGTCGGAGGCATTGGGTATTGTTTATAGAGTAAGACTTCAGGGGATTCTACGAGGCTCTAAATGCAGTGTAAGGCCCCTCAAACCATGTCCAAAGCCCGCTGCGCAGCTCAGATGGCAAAGTCCTCCTCAGCGACAAGATCTCCATCCTCAACCGACGGTCCGAACACTTCCAATCTCAATTCAGTGCCAACCACTCATTCCAAGATTCCGCCCTGCTCCAGCTCCCTCAACAGCCCCTAAGGCTCAGCTGGATGAGGTCCTTACCCAGGATTAGACATACAAGGCAATTGAACAACTGAAAAGTGGCAAAGCAGCAGGTATGGATGGAATCCCCCACAGAGGTCCGGAAGGCTGGCGGCAAAACTCTGCATCTCAAACTGCATGAGTTTTTGAAGCTTTGTTTGGACAAAGGAAAACTGCCCCAATACCTTCATGATGCCATCATTACCACCCTGTACAAAAACAAAGGCAAGAAATCAGACTGCTCAAACTATAGGGGAATCATGCTGCTCTCCATTGCAGGCAAAATCTTCGCTAGGATTCTCCTAAATAGTATAATACCTAGTGTCGCAGAGAATATTCTCCCAGAATCACAGTGCGGCTTTCGAGCAAACAGAGGAACTACTGACATGGTCTTTGCCCTCAGACAGCTCCAAGAAAAGTGCAGAGAACAAAACAAAGAACTCTACATCACCTTTGTTGACCTCAACAAAGCCTTCGACTCCGTGAGCAGGAAAAGGCTTTGGCAAATACTAGAGCGCATTGGATGCCCCCCAAAGTTCCTCAACATGGTTATCAAACTGCATGAAAACCAACAAGGTCGAGTCAGATACAGCAATGAGCTCTCTGAAGACTTCTCCATTAACATAAGCGTGAATCAAAGCTGTGTTCTCGCACCAACCCGCTTTCAATCTTCTTCAGCATGATGCTGAACCAAGCCATGAAAGACCTCAGCAATGTAGTCGCTGTTTACATCCGGTACTGCACGGATGGCAGTCTCTTCAATCTGAAGCGCCTGCAAGCTCACACCAAGACACAAGAGAAACTTTTCCGTGAACTAATCTTTGCAGACGATGCCGCTTTAGTTGTCCATTCTGAGCCTGCTCTTCAGCACTTGACATCATGTTTTGTGGAAACTGCCAAAATGTTTGGCCTGGAAGTCAGCCTGAAGAAAATGGAGGTCCTCCATCATTTTGCTCCCCACCATGACTACCAGCCCCCCAACATCTCCATCGGTCACACAAAACTCAAAGCGGCAACCAGTTTACCTATCTCAGCTGCACAATTTCATCGGATGCAAGGATTGACAATGAGACAGACAACAGACTCGCCAAGGCAAATATCGCCTTTGGAAGACAACACAAAAGAGTCTGGAAAAACAACCAACTGAAAAACAACACGGAGCTGTTGTCATACCCACACTCTTGTTTGGCTCCAAATCATGGGTCCTCTAACGACATCACCTACAGCTCCTAGAAAGCTTCCACCAGCGTTGTCTCCGCTCCATCCTCAACATTCATTGGAGTGACTTCATCCCAAAAATCGAAGTACTCGAGATGGCAGAGGCTGACAGCATCGAATCCATGCTGTTGAAAATCCAATTGCGCTGTGTAGATCATGTCTCCAGAATGAGGAGCATTGCCTCTCCAAAATCGTGTTATATGGTGTGCTCTCCACTGGCCATCGTGTCAGAGGTGCACCAAAGGAAAGGTATAAGGACTGCCTAAAGAAATATCTTGGTGCCTGCCACAATGACCACCGCCAGTCGGTTGATATCACTTCAAACTGTACATCTTGGCGCCTCAGAGATCAGCGGGCAGCAACCTCCTTTGAAGAAGTCCGCAGAGACCACCTCACTGACAAAAGACGAAGGAGGAAAAACCCAACATCCAACCCCAACCAACCAATTTCCCCTGCAACCACTGCAACCATGTCTGCCTGTCCTGCCTTGGACTTGTCAGCCACAAACGAGCCTGCAGCTGATGTGGACATTTACCCCTCCATATATCTTCATCCGCGAAGCCAAGCTAAAGAAGAAGAATGGATTAAGATTGACAGGATTGCTGAGAACTAATTCTGAACAGTCAGAGGGATTGCTGAGATGTAATTCACTATGGTGAGTGTTTGCTGAGAGGTAATCGAGTTGTGTTGGGGGCACTGGGGACCAGTAATGGAGTATGGCAAGGGGATGTTGCACACAATTAATGTACTCAGACTGCTCCAAGAAAAGTGCAGAGAACAAAATGAAGGACTCTACATCACCTTTGTTGACCTCTCCAAAGCCTTCGACACCGTGAGCAGGAAAGGGCTTTGGGAAATACTAGAGCGCATCGGATGCCCCCCCAATGTTCCTCAACATGGTTATCCAACTGCGCAAAAACCAACAAGGTCAGGTCAGATACAGCAATGAGCTCTCTGAATCCTTCTGCATTAACATAGGCGTGAAGCAAGGCTGTGTCCTCGCACTAACTCTCTTTTCAATCTTCTTCAGCATGATGCTGAACCAAGCCATGAAAGACCTCAACAATTAAGATGCTGTTTACATCCGGATCCGCACGGATAGCAGTCTCTTCAATCTGAGGCTCCTGAAAGCTCACACGAATACACAAGAGCAACTTGTTCGTGAACTACTCTTTGCAGACGATGCCGCATTAGTTGCCCATTCAGAGCCAGCTCTTAAGCGCTTGACGTCCTGTTTTCCAGAAACTGCCAAAATGTTTGGCCTGGAAGTCAGCCTGAAGAAAACTGAAGTCCTCCATCAGCCAGCCCCCCCACATCTCCATTGGGCACTCAAAACTCAAAATGGTTAACCAGTGTACCTACCTTGACCGCACAATTTCATCGGGTGCAAGGATCAACCATGAGATAGACAACAGACTCGCCAAGGCAAAGAGCGCCTTTGGAAGGCTACACAGAAGAGTCTGGAAAAACAACCAACTGAAAAACCGCACAGAGCCGTTGTCATACCCACACTCTTGTTTGGCTCCAAATCATGGATCCTCTACCGACATCACCTACAGCTCTTAGAACGCTTCCACCAGTGTTGTCTCTGCTCCATCCTCAACATTCATTGGAGTGACGTCATCCCTAAAATTGAAGTACTCGAGATGGCAGAGGCCGACAGCATCGAATCCATGCTGTTGAAAATCCAATTGCGCTGGGTAGATCATGTCTCCCGAATGGAGGACCATCGCCACCCCAAGATAGTGTTATATTCTGAGCACTTCACTGGCCATCGTGTCAGAGGTGCTCCAAAGAAGAGCGACAAGGATTGCCTAAAGAAATCTCTTGGTGCCTGCCACATTGACCACCGCCAGTGGGTTGATATCACTTCAAACTGTACATCTTGGCGCCTCAGAGATCAGCGGGCAGCAACCTCCTTTGAAGAAGTCCGCAGAGACCACCTCACTGACAAAAGACGAAGGAGGAAAAACCCAACACGCAACCCCAAACAACCAATTTCCCCTGCAACCACTGTAACCATGTCTGCCTCTCCCGCATTGGACTTGTCAGCCACAAACGAGCCTGCAGCTGACATGGACATTTACCCCTCCCTAAATCTTCATCCGCGAAGCCAAGCTAAAGAAGAAGAATGGAGTAAGATTGACAGGATTGCTGAGAACTAATTGTGAACAGTCAGAGGGATTGCTGAGAGGTAATTCAGTATAGTGAGAGGTTGCTAAGACGTAATCGAGTTGTGTTGGGGTCATTGGGGACCAATAATAGAGTCTGGCAAGGGGATGTTGCACACAATAAATGTAGTAGGGTGTGGGGATTTCCTGAGTTGTAATGGAGTAGGACAAGAGGTTGTTTGCGAAGTGTTAATAGAGTAGGGCAGGGGTTTGTGAGTAGGTAATGGAGTAGGGCGGGGCATGTTATTGAGAGGTTTTGGAGTAGGGCGGGGATTTCTCAGAGTTAATGTAGAAGTATGCGGGGTTGCTGAGAGGTAATGGAGTAGGGTGTGATAGTTCCTGGCAGTAATGGAGTAGGGTAAGGGGTTGTGTGATTGTGTAGAATAAAGTAGTAGGGCAAGGGGCGGTGGTGCTGAGGAGAATTCATGGACTATGGCGGAAGGGTTACAGGGAGGTAATAGAATAGGGTGGATTGGTTTGCCAACGGTATTGCAATTGGGGAAGATGCTGAGAGGTATTGGAGAAGGGTGGTGGGGGGTTTGGTGAGAGATATTGGAATAGTGTGTAGGGGTTTGCTGGATGATAATGGAGTAGAATGGCATGTGGATTGCTGCAGGGTAATGGAGTAGGGAAAAGGGGGGTTGTGGAGAGGTTATCGAGTTGGGTCAAGGAGGTGGGGATCAGTAATGGGGAAATGCATGGGTTTTTCGGACAGTTAATATAATTTGATTGGGTGGTGTTCCTGTGAAGTAATGGAGTAGGGTGTGGGAGGTTGCAGATAGGTAATGGAGTAGGGCAAGAGGGGCAACGCTGAGAAGTAATGGAGTGGGTGAGTTGGGAGTTGCAGAGAATTAATTGAGTAAGTTGGAGGGTGGTTTGCTGACAGAAAACTGAGGTCCTCCATCAGCCAGCTCCCCACCATGATTACCAGCCCCCCCACCCCCACATCTCTATCGTGCACACAAAACTCAAAACGGTCAACCAGTTTACCTATCTCGGCTGCACCATTTCATCAGATGCAAGGATCGACAATGAGATAGACAACAGACTCGCCAAGGCAAATAGCGCCTTTGGAAGACTACACAAAAGAGTCTGGAAATACAACCAAGTGAAAAACCTCACAAAGATAAGCGTATACAGAGCCATTGTCATACCCACACTCCTGTTCGGCTCCGAATCATGGGTCCTCTACCGGCACCACCTATGGCTCCTAGAAAGTTTCCACCAGCGTTGTCTCCGCTCCATCCTCAACATCCATTGGAGCGCTTACATCCCTAACGTCAAAATACTCGAGATGGAAGAGGTCGACAGCATCGAGTCCACGCTGCTGAAAATCCAGCTGCGCTGGGTGGGTCACGTCTCCAGAATGGAGGACCATCGTGTTATATGGTGAGCTCTCCACTGGCCACCATGACAGAGGTGCACCAAAGAAAAGGTACAAGGACTGCCTAAAGAAATCTCTTGGTGCCTGCCACATTGACCACCGCCAGTGGGCTTATAATGCCTCAAACCGTGCATCTTGGCGCCTCACAGTTTGGCGGGCAGCAACCTCCTTTGAAGAAGACCGCAGAGCCCACCTCACTGACAAAAGGCAAAGGAGGAAAAACCCAACACCCAACCCCAACCAACCAATTTTCCCCTGCAACCGCTGCAATCGTGTCTGCCTGTCCCGCATCGGACTTGTCAGCCACAAACGAGCCTGCAGCTGACGTGGACTTTTTACCCCCTCCATAAATCTTCGTCCACGAAGCCAAGCCAAAGAATATAGTAGAGCAAGGGAGAGTTGCTGAGAGGTTAAGGAAATGGGCAGGAATTGCTGAGAGTTAAATGAGTAGTGTTGGGGGTTTGCTATGAGGTAATGGAGTAGGGTGGGAGGGTTTGCTGAAAGGTTATAGAGTCAGGTCTGAGGCATTGGGTATTGTTTATAGAGTAAGACTTCAGGGGTTTCTACGAGGCTCTAAATGCTGTGTATGGCCCCTCAACCCAAGTCCAAAGCCCGCTGCGCAGCTCAGATGGCAAAGTCCTCCTCAGCAACAAGATCTCCATCCTCAACCGATGGTCCGAACACTTCCAATCTCAATTCAGTGCCAACCACTCATTCCAAGATTCCGCCCTGCTCCAGCTCCCTCAACAGCCCCTAATGCTCAGCTGGATGAGGTCCTTACCCAGGATTAGACATACAAGGCAATTGAACAACTGAAAAGTGGCAAAGCAGCAGGTATGGATGGAATCCCCCCCAGAGGTCTGGAAGGCTGGCGGCAAAACTCTGCATCTCAAACTGCATGAGTTTTTGAAGCTTTGTTTGGACCAAGGAAAACTGCCCCAAGACCTTAATGATGCCATCATTATCACCCTGTACAAAAACAAAGGCAAGAAATCAGACTGCTCAAACTATAGGGGAATCATGCTGCTCTCCATTGCAGGCAAAATCTTCGCTAGGCTTCTCCTAAATAGTATAATACCTAGTGTCACCGAGAATATTCTCCAAGAATCACAGAGCGGCTTTCGCGCAAACAGAGGAACTACTGACATGGTCTTTGCCCTCAGACAGCTCAAAGAAAGGACTCTACATCACCTTTGTTGACCTCAACAATGCCTTCGACACCGTTAGCAGGAAAGGGCTTTGGCAAATACTAGAGCGCATTGGATGCCCCCCAAAGTTCCTCAACATGGTTATCAAACTGCATGAAAACCAACAAGGTCGAGTCAGATACAGCAATGAGCTCTCTGAAGACTTCTCCATTAACATAGGCGTGAATCAAAGCTCTGTTCTCACACCAACCCGCTTTCAATCTTCTTCAGCATGATGCTGAAACAAGCCATGAAAGACCTCAGCAATGAAGTCGCTGTTTACATCCGGTACTGCACGGATGGCAGTCTCTTCAATCTGAGGCGCCTGCAAGCTCACACCAAGACACAAGAGAAACTTTTCCGTGAACTACTCTTTGCAGACGATGCCGCTTTAGTTGCCCATTCTGAGCCTGCTCTTCAGCACTTGACATCATGTTTTGTGGAAACTGCCAAAATGTTTGGCCTGGAAGTCAGCCTGAAGAAAATGGAGGTCCTCCATCATTTAGCTCCCCAACATGACTACCAGCCCCCCCAACATCTCCATCGGTCACACAAAACTCAAAGCGGCAACCAGTTTACCTATCTCGGCAGCACAATTTCATCGGATGCAAGGATTGACAATGAGACAGACAACAGACTCGCCAAGGCAAATATCGCCTTTGGAAGACTACACAAAAGAGTCTGGAAAAACAACCAACTGAAAAACAACACGGAGCTGTTGTCATACCCACACTCTTGTTTGGCTCCAAATCATGGGTCCTCTAACGACATCACCTACAGCTCCTAGAAAGCTTCCACCAGCGTTGTCTCCGCTCCATCCTCAACATTCATTGGAGTGACTTCATCCCTAAAATCGAAGTACTCGAGATGGCAGAGGCTGACAGCATCGAATCCATGCTGTTGAAAATCCAATTGCGCTGGGTAGATCATGTCTCCCGAATGGAGGACCATCGCCACCCCAAGATAGTGTTATATTCTGAGCACTTCACTGGCCATCGTGTCAGAGGTGCTCCAAAGAAGAGCGACAAGGATTGCCTAAAGAAATCTCTTGGTGCCTGCCACATTGACCACCGCCAGTGGGTTGATATCACTTCAAACTGTACATCTTGGCGCCTCAGAGATCAGCGGGCAGCAACCTCCTTTGAAGAAGTCCGCAGAGACCACCTCACTGACAAAAGACGAAGGAGGAAAAACCCAACACGCAACCCCAAACAACCAATTTCCCCTGCAACCACTGTAACCATGTCTGCCTCTCCCGCATTGGACTTGTCAGCCACAAACGAGCCTGCAGCTGACATGGACATTTACCCCTCCCTAAATCTTCATCCGCGAAGCCAAGCTAAAGAAGAAGAATGGAGTAAGATTGACAGGATTGCTGAGAACTAATTGTGAACAGTCAGAGGGATTGCTGAGAGGTAATTCAGTATAGTGAGAGGTTGCTAAGACGTAATCGAGTTGTGTTGGGGTCATTGGGGACCAATAATAGAGTCTGGCAAGGGGATGTTGCACACAATAAATGTAGTAGGGTGTGGGGATTTCCTGAGTTGTAATGGAGTAGGACAAGAGGTTGTTTGCGAAGTGTTAATAGAGTAGGGCAGGGGTTTGTGAGTAGGTAATGGAGTAGGGCGGGGCATGTTATTGAGAGGTTTTGGAGTAGGGCGGGGATTTCTCAGAGTTAATGTAGAAGTATGCGGGGTTGCTGAGAGGTAATGGAGTAGGGTGTGATAGTTCCTGGCAGTAATGGAGTAGGGTAAGGGGTTGTGTGATTGTGTAGAATAAAGTAGTAGGGCAAGGGGCGGTGGTGCTGAGGAGAATTCATGGACTATGGCGGAAGGGTTACAGGGAGGTAATAGAATAGGGTGGATTGGTTTGCCAACGGTATTGCAATTGGGGAAGATGCTGAGAGGTATTGGAGAAGGGTGGTGGGGGGTTTGGTGAGAGATATTGGAATAGTGTGTAGGGGTTTGCTGGATGATAATGGAGTAGAATGGCATGTGGATTGCTGCAGGGTAATGGAGTAGGGAAAAGGGGGGTTGTGGAGAGGTTATCGAGTTGGGTCAAGGAGGTGGGGATCAGTAATGGGGAAATGCATGGGTTTTTCGGACAGTTAATATAATTTGATTGGGTGGTGTTCCTGTGAAGTAATGGAGTAGGGTGTGGGAGGTTGCAGATAGGTAATGGAGTAGGGCAAGAGGGGCAACGCTGAGAAGTAATGGAGTGGGTGAGTTGGGAGTTGCAGAGAATTAATTGAGTAAGTTGGAGGGTGGTTTGCTGACAGAAAACTGAGGTCCTCCATCAGCCAGCTCCCCACCATGATTACCAGCCCCCCCACCCCCACATCTCTATCGTGCACACAAAACTCAAAACGGTCAACCAGTTTACCTATCTCGGCTGCACCATTTCATCAGATGCAAGGATCGACAATGAGATAGACAACAGACTCGCCAAGGCAAATAGCGCCTTTGGAAGACTACACAAAAGAGTCTGGAAATACAACCAAGTGAAAAACCTCACAAAGATAAGCGTATACAGAGCCATTGTCATACCCACACTCCTGTTCGGCTCCGAATCATGGGTCCTCTACCGGCACCACCTATGGCTCCTAGAAAGTTTCCACCAGCGTTGTCTCCGCTCCATCCTCAACATCCATTGGAGCGCTTACATCCCTAACGTCAAAATACTCGAGATGGAAGAGGTCGACAGCATCGAGTCCACGCTGCTGAAAATCCAGCTGCGCTGGGTGGGTCACGTCTCCAGAATGGAGGACCATCGTGTTATATGGTGAGCTCTCCACTGGCCACCATGACAGAGGTGCACCAAAGAAAAGGTACAAGGACTGCCTAAAGAAATCTCTTGGTGCCTGCCACATTGACCACCGCCAGTGGGCTTATAATGCCTCAAACCGTGCATCTTGGCGCCTCACAGTTTGGCGGGCAGCAACCTCCTTTGAAGAAGACCGCAGAGCCCACCTCACTGACAAAAGGCAAAGGAGGAAAAACCCAACACCCAACCCCAACCAACCAATTTTCCCCTGCAACCGCTGCAATCGTGTCTGCCTGTCCTGCATCGGACTTGTCAGCCACAAACGAGCCTGCAGCTGACGTGGACTTTTTACCCCCTCCATAAATCTTCGTCCACGAAGCCAAGCCAAAGAATATAGTAGAGCAAGTGAGAGTTGCTGAGAGGTTAAGGAAATGGGCAGGAATTGCTGACAGGTAAATGAGTAGTGTTGGGGGTTTGCTATGAGGTAATGGAGTAGGGTGGGAGGGTTTGCTGAAAGGTTATAGAGTCAGGTCGGAGGCATTGGGTATTGTTTATAGAGTAAGACCAGGGGTTTCTACGAGGCTCTAAATGCAGTGTATGGCCCCTCAACCCAAGTCCAAAGCCCGCTGCGCAGCTCAGATGGCAAAGTCCTCCTCAGCGACAAGATCTCCATCCTCAACCGATGGTCCGAACACTTCCAATCTCAATTCAGTGCCAACCACTCATTCCAAGATTCCGCCCTGCTCCAGCTCCCTCAACAGCCGCTAAGGCTCAGCTGGATGAGGTCCTTACCCAGGATTAGACATACAAGGCAATTGAACAACTGAAAAGTGGCAAAGCAGCAGGTATGGATGGAATCCCCCACAGAGGTCTGGAAGGCTGGCGGCAAAACTCTGCATCTCAAACTGCATGAGTTTTTGAAGCTTTGTTTGGACCAAGGAAAACTGCCCCAAGACCTTAATGATGCCATCATTATCACCCTGTACAAAAACAAAGGCAAGAAATCAGACTGCTCAAACTATAGGGGAATCATGCTGCTCTCCATTGCAGGCAAAATCTTCGCTAGGCTTCTCCTAAATAGTATAATACCTAGTGTCGCCGAGAATATTCTCCAAGAATCACAGAGCGCCTTTCGCGCAAACAGAGGAACTACTGACATGGTCTTTGCCCTCAGACAGCTCCAAGAAAAGTGCAGAGAACAAAACAAAGGACTCTACATCACCTTTGTTGACCTCAACAATGCCTTCGACACCGTTAGCAGGAAAGGGCTTTGGCAAATACTAGAGCGCATTGGATGACCCCCAAAGTTCCTCAACATGGTTATCAAACTGCATGAAAACCAACAAGGTCGAGTCAGATACAGCAATGAGCTCTCTGAAGACTTCTCCATTAACATAGGCGTGAATCAAAGCTCTGTTCTCGCACCAACCCGCTTTCAATCTTCTTCAGCATGTTGCTGAACCAAGCCATGAAAGACCTCAGCAATGAAGACGCTGTTTACATCCGGTACTGCACGGATGGCAGTCTCTTCAATCTGAAGCGCCTGCAAGCTCACACCAAGACACAAGAGAAACATTTCCGTGAACTACTCTTTGCAGACGATGCCGCTTTAGTTGCCCATTCTGAGCCTGCTCTTCAGCACTTGACATCATGTTTTGTGGAAACTGCCAAAATGTTTGGCCTGGAAGTCAGCCTGAAGAAAATGGAGGTCCTCCATCATTTAGCTCCCCACCATGACTACCAGCCCCCCAACATCTCCATCGGTCACACAAAACTCAAAGCGGCAACCAGTTTACCTATCTCGGCTGCACAATTTCATCGGATGCAAGGATTGACAATGAGACAGACAACAGACTCGCCAAGGCAAATATCGCCTTTGGAAGACTACACATAAGAGTCTGGAAAAACAACCAACTGAAAAACAACACGGAGCCGTTGTCATACCCACACTCTTGTTTGGCTCCAAATCATGGGTCCTCTAACGACATCACCTACAGCTCCTAGAAAGCTTCCACCAGCGTTGTCTCCGCTCCATCCTCAACATTCATTGGAGTGATTTCATCCCTAAAATCGAAGTACTCGAGATGGCAGAGGCTGACAGCATCGAATCCATGCTGTTGAAAATCCAATTGCGCTGTGTAGATCATGTCTCCAGAATGAGGACCATTGCCTCTCCAAAATCGTGTTATATAGTGTGCTCTCCACTGGCCATCGTGTCAGAGGTGCACCAAAGGAAAGGTATAAGGACTGCCTAAAGAAATCTCTTGGTGCCTGCCACATTGACCACCGCCAGTGGGTTGATATCGCCTCCAACTGTACATCTTGGCACCTCAGAGTTCAGCGGGCAGCAACCTCCTTTGAAGAATACCGCAGAGCCCACTCACTGACAAAAGACGAAGGAGGAAAAACAAAACACCCAACCCCAACCAACCAATTTCCCCTGCAACCACTGCAACCATGTCTGCCTGTCCCGCATTGGACTTGTCAGCCACAAACAGGCCTGCAGCTGACGTGGACATTTAGCCCTCCATATATCTTCATCCGCGAAACCAAGCTAAAGAAGAAGAATGGATTAAGATTGACAGGATTGCTGAGAACTAATTCTGAACAATCAGAGGGATTGCTGAGAGGTAATTCAATATGGTGAGTGTTTGCTGAGAGGTAATCGAGTTGTGTTGGGGGCACTGGGGACCAGTAATGGAGTATGGCAAGGGGATGTTGCACACAATTAATGTAGTAGGGTGTGGGGTGTTCCTGAAATGTAATGGAGTAGGGCAAGAGGTTCATTGCGAAGAGTTAATGGAGTAGGGCAAGGGTTTGTGAGTAGGTAATCGAGTAGGGCGGGGCATTTTATTGAGAGGTTTTGGAGTAGGGCGGGGATTTCTGAGAGTTAATGTAGAAGTGTGCGGGGATTGCTGAGAGGTAATGGAATAGGGTGGGATAGTTCCTGGCAGTAATGGAGTAGGGCAAGGTGGGTGTGTTGTTGTGTTGAGTAAAGTAGTAGGGCAAGGGGCGGGGATGCTGAGGAGAATTCATGGACTATGGTTGAAGGGTTGCAGGGAAGTAATAGAATAGGGTGGATTGGCTTGCCAATGTTATTGCAATTGGGGAGGATGCTGAGAGGTATTGGAGAAGGGAGGTTGGGGGCTTGGTGAGAGATAATGGAATAGTGTGGAGTGGCTTGCTGGAAGATAATGGAGTAGAATGACATGTGGATTGCTGTGGGGTAATGGAGTAGGGAAAGAGGGGGGATTGTGGAGAGGTTATCGAGTTGGGTCAGGGAGTTGGGGATCAGTAATGGAGAAATGCATGGGTTTTGTGGACAGTTAATATAGTTTGATGTGGTGGTGTTCCTGTGAAGTAATGGAGTAGGGCAGGAGAGGATGCAGATAGGTAATGGAATAGGGCAAGAGGGGGAATGCTGAGATGTAATGGAGTGGGAGAGTTGGGGGTTGCTGGGAATTAATTGAGTAGGTTGGAGGGTAGTTTGCTGACTGGCAATGGATTAGTGCAAGGGAGAGTGGCTGAGTGGTAAAGGAGTAGTGTTGGGGATTTGCTATGAGGTAATGGCGTAGGGTTGGAAAGTTTGATGAGAGGTTATCGAGTCGGGGCGAGGGCATTGCGATTTGTTAATAGAGTAAGACTTCAGGGGTTTCTACGAGGCTCTAAAGGAAGTGTACGACCCATCAACCCAAGTCCAAAGCCCGCTGCACAGCTCAGATGGCAAAGTCCTCCTCAGCGACAAGATCTCAATCCTCAACCGATGGTCCGAACACTTACAAGCTCTTTTCAGTGCCAACCGCTCATTCCAAGATTCCGTCATGCTCCAGCTCCCTCAACAGGCCCTAAGGCTCGAGCTGGATGAGGTCCTGACCCAGGATGCGACATACAAGGCAATTGAACAACTGAAAAGTGGCAAAGCAGCAGGTATGGATGGAATCCCTCCAAAGGTCTGGTGGCTGGCGGCAAAACTCTGCATCTCAAACTGCATGAGTTTTTGAAGCTTTGTTTGGACCAAGGAAAACTGCCCCAAGACCTTCATGATGACATCATTATCACCCTGTACAAAAACAAAGGCGAGAAATCAGACTGCTCAAACTAAAGGGGATTATGCTACTCTCCTTTGCAGGCAAAATCTTCGCTAGTATTCTCCTAAATAGTATAATACCTAGTGTCGCCGAGAATATTCTCCCACAATCACAGTCAGGCTTTCGCGCAAATAGAGGAACTACTGACATGGTCTTTGCCCTCAGACAGCTTCAATAAAAGTGCAGAGAACAAAACAAAGGACTCTACATCACCTTTGTTGACCTCAACAAGGCCTTCGACACCGTGAGCAGGAAAGGGCTTTGGCAAATACTAGAGCACATCGGATGGCCCCCAAAGTTCCTCAACATTGTTATCCAATTGCATGAAAACCAACAAGGTCGAGTCATATACAGCAATGAGCTCTCTGAAGCCTTCTCCATTAACATAGGCGTGAGGCAAGGCTGTGTTCTCGCACCCACCCTCTTTCAATCTTCTTCAGCATGATGCTGAACCAAGCCATTAAAGACCTTACCAATGAAGACGCTGTTTACATCCGGTACTGCACAGATAGCAGTCTCTTCAATCTGAGGCACCTGCAAGCTCACACCAAGACACAAGAGAAACATTTCCGTGAAACACTCTTTGCAGACAATGCCGCTTTAGTTGCCCATTCAGAGCCTGATCTTCAGCACTTGACATCATGTTTTGTGGAAACTGCCAAAATGTTTGGCCTGGAAGTCAGCCTGAAGAAAATGGAGGTCCTCCATCATTTAGCTCCCCAACATGACGACCAGCCCCCCCAACATCTCCATCAGTCACACAAAACTCAAAACGGCAACCAGTTTACCTATCTCGGCTGAACAATTTCATCGGATGCAAGGATTGACAATGAGACAGACAACAGACTATTCGCCAAGGCAAATAGCGCCTTTGGAAGACTACACAAAAGAGTCTGGAAAAACAACTAACTGAAAAACCACACGGAGCTGTTGTCATACCCACACTCTTGTTTGGCTCCAAATCATGTGTCCTCTACCGACATCACCTACAGTTCCTAGAACGCTTCTACCAGCGTTGTCTCCGCTCCATCCTCAACATTCATTGGAGTGACTTCATCCCTAAAATCGAAGTACTCGAGATGGCAGAGGCTGACAGCATCAAATCCATGCTGTTGAAAATCCAATTGCGCTGTGTAGATCAGGTCTCAAGAATGAGGACCATTGCCTCACCAAGATCGTGTTATATGGTGTGCTCTCCACTGGCAATCGTGTCAGAGGTGCACCACAGGAAAGGTATAAGGACTGCCTAAAGAAATCTCTTGGTGCCTGCCACATTGACCACCGCCAGTGGGTTGATATCGCCTCAAACTGTACATCTTGGCACCTCAGAGTTCAGCGGGCAGCAACCTCCTTTGAAGAATTCCGCAGAGCCCACCTCACTGACAAAAGACGAAGGAGGAAAAACCCAACACCCAACCCCAACCAACCAATTTCCCCTGCAACCACTGCAACCATGTCTGCCTGTCCCGCATTGGACTTGTCAGCCACAAACGAGCCTGCAGCTGACGTCGACATTTACCCCTCCATATATCTTCATCCGCGAAGCCAAGCTAAAGAAGAAGAATGGATTAAGATTGACAGGATTGCTGAGAACTAATTCTGAACAGTCAGAGGGATTGCTGAGAGGTAATTCAGTATGGTGAGTGTTTGCTGAGAGGTAATCGAGTTGTGTTGGGGGCACTGGGGACCAGTAATGGAGTATGGCAAGGGGATGTTGCACACAATTAATGTAGTAGGGTGTGGGGTGTTCCTGAAATGTAATGGAGTAGGGCAAGAGGTTGATTGCGAAGAGTTAATGGAGTAGGGCAAGGGTTTGTGAGTAGGTAATCGAGTAGGGCGGGGCATTTTATTGGCAGGTTTTGGAGTAGGGCGGGGATTTCTGAGAGTTAATGTAGAAGTGTGCGGGGATTGCTGAAAGGTAATGGAATAGGGTGGGATAGTTCCTGGCAGTAATGGAGTACGGCAAGGGGGGTGTGTTGTTGTGTAGAGTAAAGTAGTAGGGCAAGGGGCTGTGGTGCTGAGGAGAATTCATGGATTATGGTTGAAGGGTTTCAGGGAGGTAATAGAATAGGGTGGATTGGCTTGCCAATGGTATTGCAATTGGGGAGGATGCTGAGAGGTATTGGAGAAGGGTGGTGGGGGGATTGGTGAGAGATAATGGAATAGTGTGGAAGGGCTTGCTGGAAGATAATGGAGTAGAATGCCATGTGGATTGCTGTGGGGTAATGGAGTAGGGAAAGAGGGGGGATTGTGGAGAGGTTATCGAGTTTCTTCAGGGAGTTGGGGATCAGTAATGGAGAAATGCATGGGTTTTGCGAACAGTTAATATAGTTTGATGTGGTGGTGTTCCTGTGAAGTAATGGAGTAGGGCAGGAGAGGATGAAGATAGGTAATGGAATAGAGCAAGAGGGGGAATGCTGAGATGTAATGGAGTGGGAGAGTTGGGGGTTGCTGAGAATTAATTGAGTAGGTTGGAGGGTAGGTTGCTGACTTGCAATGGATTAGTGCAAGGGAGAGTGGCTGAGTGGTAAAGGAGTAGTGTTGGGGATTTGCTATGAGGTAATGGCGTAGGGTTGGAAAGTTTGCTGAAAGGTTATAGAGTCAGGTCGGAGGCATTGGGTATTGTTTATAGAGTAAGACTTCAGGGGATTCTACGAGGCTCTAAATGCAGTGTAAGGCCCCTCAACCCATGTCCAAAGCCCGCTGCGCAGCTCAGATGGCAAAGTCCTCCTCAGCGACAAGATCTCCATCCTCAACCGACGGTCCGAACACTTCCAATCTCAATTCAGTGCCAACCACTCATTCCAAGATTCCGCCCTGCTCCAGCTCCCTCAACAGCCCCTAATGCTCAGCTGGATGAGGTCCTTACCCAGGATTAGACATACAAGGCAATTGAACAACTGAAAAGTGGCAAAGCAGCAGGTATGGATGGAATACCCCACAGAGGTCTGGAAGGCTGGCGGCAAAACTCTGCATCTCAAACTGCATGAGTTTTTGAAGCTTTGTTTGGACAAAGGAAAACTGCCCCAATACCTTCATGATGCCATCATTACCACCCTGTACAAAAACAAAGGCAAGAAATCAGACTGCTCAAACTATAGGGGAATCATGCTGCTCTCCATTGCAGGCAAAATCTTCGCTAGGATTCTCCTAAATAGTATAATACCTAGTGTCGCAGAGAATATTCTCCCAGAATCACAGTGCGGCTTTCGAGCAAACAGAGGAACTACTGACATGGTCTTTGCCCTCAGACAGCTCCAAGAAAAGTGCAGAGAACAAAACAAAGAACTCTACATCACCTTTGTTGACCTCAACAAAGCCTTCGACTCCGTGAGCAGGAAAAGGCTTTGGCAAATACTAGAGCGCATTGGATGCCCCCCAAAGTTCCTCAACATGGTTATCAAACTGCATGAAAACCAACAAGGTCGAGTCAGATACAGCAATGAGCTCTCTGAAGACTTCTCCATTAACATAAGCGTGAATCAAAGCTGTGTTCTAGCACCAACCCGCTTTCAATCTTCTTCAGCATGATGCTGAACCAAGCCATGAAAGACCTCAGCAATGTAGTCGCTGTTTACATCCGGTACTGCACGGATGGCAGTCTCTTCAATCTGAGGCGCCTGCAAGCTCACACCAAGACACAAGAGAAACTTTTCCGTGAACTAATCTTTGCAGACGATGCCGCTTTAGTTGTCCATTCTGAGCCTGCTCTTCAGCACTTGACATCATGTTTTGTGGAAACTGCCAAAATGTTTGGCCTGGAAGTCAGCCTGAAGAAAATGGAGGTCCTCCATCATTTTGCTCCCCACCATGACTACCAGCCCCCCAACATCTCCATCGGTCACACAAAACTCAAAGCGGCAACCAGTTTACCTATCTCAGCTGCACAATTTCATCGGATGCAAGGATTGACAATGAGACAGACAACAGACTCGCCAAGGCAAATATCGCCTTTGGAAGACAACACAAAAGAGTCTGGAAAAACAACCAACTGAAAAACAACACGGAGCTGTTGTCATACCCACACTCTTGTTTGGCTCCAAATCATGGGTCCTCTAACGACATCACCTACAGCTCCTAGAAAGCTTCCACCAGCGTTGTCTCCGCTCCATCCTCAACATTCATTGGAGTGACTTCATCCCAAAAATCGAAGTACTCGAGATGGCAGAGGCTGACAGCATCGAATCCATGCTGTTGAAAATCCAATTGCGCTGTGTAGATCATGTCTCCAGAATGAGGAGCATTGCCTCTCCAAAATCGTGTTATATGGTGTGCTCTCCACTGGCCATCGTGTCAGAGGTGCACCAAAGGAAAGGTATAAGGACTGCCTAAAGAAATCTCTTGGTGCCTGCCACAATGACCACCGCCAGTCGGTTGATATCACTTCAAACTGTACATCTTGGCGCCTCAGAGATCAGCGGGCAGCAACCTCCTTTGAAGAAGTCCGCAGAGACCACCTCACTGACAAAAGACGAAGGAGGAAAAACCCCAACCAACCAATTTCCCCTGCAAACACTGCAACCATGTCTGCCTGTCCTGCCTTGGACTTGTCAGCCACAAACGAGCCTGCAGCTGACGTGGACATTTACCCCTCCATATATCTTCATCCGCGAAGCCAAGCTAAAGAAGAAGAATGGATTAAGATTGACAGGATTGCTGAGAACTAATTCTGAACAGTCAGAGGGATTGCTGAGATGTAATTCACTATGGTGAGTGTTTGCTGAGAGGTAATCGAGTTGTGTTGGGGGCACTGGGGACCAGTAATGGAGTATGGCAAGGGGATGTTGCACACAATTAATGTACTCAGACAGCTCCAAGAAAAGTGCAGAGAACAAAATGAAGGACTCTACATCACCTTTGTTGACCTCTCCAAAGCCTTCGACACCGTGAGCAGGAAAGGGCTTTGGGAAATACTAGAGCGCATCGGATGCCCCCCCAATATTCCTCAACATGGTTATCCAACTGCGCAAAAACCAACAAGGTCAGGTCAGATACAGCAATGAGCTCTCTGAATCCTTCTGCATTAACATAGGCGTGAAGCAAGGCTGTGTCCTCGCACTAACCCTCTTTTCAATCTTCTTCAGCATGATGCTGAACCAAGCCATGAAAGACCTCAACAATTAAGATGCTGTTTACATCCGGATCCGCACGGATAGCAGTCTCTTCAATCTGAGGCTCCTGAAAGCTCACACGAAGACACAAGAGCAACTTGTTCGTGAACTACTCTTTGCAGACGATGCCGCATTAGTTGCCCATTCAGAGCCAGCTCTTAAGCGCTTGACGTCCTGTTTTCCAGAAACTGCCAAAATGTTTGGCCTGGAAGTCAGCCTGAAGAAAACTGAAGTCCTCCATCAGCCAGCCCCCCCACATCTCCATTGGGCACTCAAAACTCAAAATGGTTAACCAGTGTACCTACCTTGACCGCACAATTTCATCGGGTGCAAGGATCAACCATGAGATAGACAACAGACTCGCCAAGGCAAAGAGCGCCTTTGGAAGGCTACACAGAAGAGTCTGGAAAAACAACCAACTGAAAAACCGCACAGAGCCGTTGTCATACCCACACTCTTGTTTGGCTCCAAATCATGGATCCTCTACCGACATCACCTACAGCTCTTAGAACGCTTCCACCAGTGTTGTCTCTGCTCCATCCTCAACATTCATTGGAGTGACGTCATCCCTAAAATTGAAGTACTCGAGATGGCAGAGGCCGACAGCATCGAATCCATGCTGTTGAAAATCCAATTGCGCTGGGTAGATCATGTCTCCCGAATGGAGGACCATCGCCACCCCAAGATAGTGTTATATTCTGAGCACTTCACTGGCCATCGTGTCAGAGGTGCTCCAAAGAAGAGCGACAAGGATTGCCTAAAGAAATCTCTTGGTGCCTGCCACATTGACCACCGCCAGTGGGTTGATATCACTTCAAACTGTACATCTTGGCGCCTCAGAGATCAGCGGGCAGCAACCTCCTTTGAAGAAGTCCGCAGAGACCACCTCACTGACAAAAGACGAAGGAGGAAAAACCCAACACGCAACCCCAAACAACCAATTTCCCCTGCAACCACTGTAACCATGTCTGCCTCTCCCGCATTGGACTTGTCAGCCACAAACGAGCCTGCAGCTGACATGGACATTTACCCCTCCCTAAATCTTCATCCGCGAAGCCAAGCTAAAGAAGAAGAATGGAGTAAGATTGACAGGATTGCTGAGAACTAATTGTGAACAGTCAGAGGGATTGCTGAGAGGTAATTCAGTATAGTGAGAGGTTGCTAAGACGTAATCGAGTTGTGTTGGGGTCATTGGGGACCAATAATAGAGTCTGGCAAGGGGATGTTGCACACAATAAATGTAGTAGGGTGTGGGGATTTCCTGAGTTGTAATGGAGTAGGACAAGAGGTTGTTTGCGAAGTGTTAATAGAGTAGGGCAGGGGTTTGTGAGTAGGTAATGGAGTAGGGCGGGGCATGTTATTGAGAGGTTTTGGAGTAGGGCGGGGATTTCTCAGAGTTAATGTAGAAGTATGCGGGGTTGCTGAGAGGTAATGGAGTAGGGTGTGATAGTTCCTGGCAGTAATGGAGTAGGGTAAGGGGTTGTGTGATTGTGTAGAATAAAGTAGTAGGGCAAGGGGCGGTGGTGCTGAGGAGAATTCATGGACTATGGCGGAAGGGTTACAGGGAGGTAATAGAATAGGGTGGATTGGTTTGCCAACGGTATTGCAATTGGGGAAGATGCTGAGAGGTATTGGAGAAGGGTGGTGGGGGGTTTGGTGAGAGATATTGGAATAGTGTGTAGGGGTTTGCTGGATGATAATGGAGTAGAATGGCATGTGGATTGCTGCAGGGTAATGGAGTAGGGAAAAGGGGGGTTGTGGAGAGGTTATCGAGTTGGGTCAAGGAGGTGGGGATCAGTAATGGGGAAATGCATGGGTTTTTCGGACAGTTAATATAATTTGATTGGGTGGTGTTCCTGTGAAGTAATGGAGTAGGGTGTGGGAGGTTGCAGATAGGTAATGGAGTAGGGCAAGAGGGGCAACGCTGAGAAGTAATGGAGTGGGTGAGTTGGGAGTTGCAGAGAATTAATTGAGTAAGTTGGAGGGTGGTTTGCTGACAGAAAACTGAGGTCCTCCATCAGCCAGCTCCCCACCATGATTACCAGCCCCCCCACCCCCACATCTCTATCGTGCACACAAAACTCAAAACGGTCAACCAGTTTACCTATCTCGGCTGCACCATTTCATCAGATGCAAGGATCGACAATGAGATAGACAACAGACTCGCCAAGGCAAATAGCGCCTTTGGAAGACTACACAAAAGAGTCTGGAAATACAACCAAGTGAAAAACCTCACAAAGATAAGCGTATACAGAGCCATTGTCATACCCACACTCCTGTTCGGCTCCGAATCATGGGTCCTCTACCGGCACCACCTATGGCTCCTAGAAAGTTTCCACCAGCGTTGTCTCCGCTCCATCCTCAACATCCATTGGAGCGCTTACATCCCTAACGTCAAAATACTCGAGATGGAAGAGGTCGACAGCATCGAGTCCACGCTGCTGAAAATCCAGCTGCGCTGGGTGGGTCACGTCTCCAGAATGGAGGACCATCGTGTTATATGGTGAGCTCTCCACTGGCCACCATGACAGAGGTGCACCAAAGAAAAGGTACAAGGACTGCCTAAAGAAATCTCTTGGTGCCTGCCACATTGACCACCGCCAGTGGGCTTATAATGCCTCAAACCGTGCATCTTGGCGCCTCACAGTTTGGCGGGCAGCAACCTCCTTTGAAGAAGACCGCAGAGCCCACCTCACTGACAAAAGGCAAAGGAGGAAAAACCCAACACCCAACCCCAACCAACCAATTTTCCCCTGCAACCGCTGCAATCGTGTCTGCCTGTCCTGCATCGGACTTGTCAGCCACAAACGAGCCTGCAGCTGACGTGGACTTTTTACCCCCTCCATAAATCTTCGTCCACGAAGCCAAGCCAAAGAATATAGTAGAGCAAGGGAGAGTTGCTGAGAGGTTAAGGAAATGGGCAGGAATTGCTGAGAGTTAAATGAGTAGTGTTGGGGGTTTGCTATGAGGTAATGGAGTAGGGTGGGAGGGTTTGCTGAAAGGTTATAGAGTCAGGTCTGAGGCATTGGGTATTGTTTATAGAGTAAGACTTCAGGGGTTTCTACGAGGCTCTAAATGCTGTGTATGGCCCCTCAACCCAAGTCCAAAGCCCGCTGCGCAGCTCAGATGGCAAAGTCCTCCTCAGCAACAAGATCTCCATCCTCAACCGATGGTCCGAACACTTCCAATCTCAATTCAGTGCCAACCACTCATTCCAAGATTCCGCCCTGCTCCAGCTCCCTCAACAGCCCCTAAGGCTCAGCTGGATGAGGTCCTTACCCAGGATTAGACATACAAGGCAATTGAACAACTGAAAAGTGGCAAAGCAGCAGGTATGGATGGAATCCCCCCCAGAGGTCTGGAAGGCTGGCGGCAAAACTCTGCATCTCAAACTGCATGAGTTTTTGAAGCTTTGTTTGGACCAAGGAAAACTGCCCCAAGACCTTAATGATGCCATCATTATCACCCTGTACAAAAACAAAGGCAAGAAATCAGACTGCTCAAACTATAGGGGAATCATGCTGCTCTCCATTGCAGGCAAAATCTTCGCTAGGCTTCTCCTAAATAGTATAATACCTAGTGTCACCGAGAATATTCTCCAAGAATCACAGAGCGGCTTTCGCGCAAACAGAGGAACTACTGACATGGTCTTTGCCCTCAGACAGCTCAAAGAAAGGACTCTACATCACCTTTGTTGACCTCAACAATGCCTTCGACACCGTTAGCAGGAAAGGGCTTTGGCAAATACTAGAGCGCATTGGATGCCCCCCAAAGTTCCTCAACATGGTTATCAAACTGCATGAAAACCAACAAGGTCGAGTCAGATACAGCAATGAGCTCTCTGAAGACTTCTCCATTAACATAGGCGTGAATCAAAGCTCTGTTCTCACACCAACCCGCTTTCAATCTTCTTCAGCATGATGCTGAAACAAGCCATGAAAGACCTCAGCAATGAAGTCGCTGTTTACATCCGGTACTGCACGGATGGCAGTCTCTTCAATCTGAGGCGCCTGCAAGCTCACACCAAGACACAAGAGAAACTTTTCCGTGAACTACTCTTTGCAGACGATGCCGCTTTAGTTGCCCATTCTGAGCCTGCTCTTCAGCACTTGACATCATGTTTTGTGGAAACTGCCAAAATGTTTGGCCTGGAAGTCAGCCTGAAGAAAATGGAGGTCCTCCATCATTTAGCTCCCCAACATGACTACCAGCCCCCCCAACATCTCCATCGGTCACACAAAACTCAAAGCGGCAACCAGTTTACCTATCTCGGCAGCACAATTTCATCGGATGCAAGGATTGACAATGAGACAGACAACAGACTCGCCAAGGCAAATATCGCCTTTGGAAGACTACACAAAAGAGTCTGGAAAAACAACCAACTGAAAAACAACACGGAGCTGTTGTCATACCCACACTCTTGTTTGGCTCCAAATCATGGGTCCTCTAACGACATCACCTACAGCTCCTAGAAAGCTTCCACCAGCGTTGTCTCCGCTCCATCCTCAACATTCATTGGAGTGACTTCATCCCTAAAATCGAAGTACTCGAGATGGCAGAGGCTGACAGCATCGAATCCATGCTGTTGAAAATCCAATTGCGCTGGGTAGATCATGTCTCCCGAATGGAGGACCATCGCCACCCCAAGATAGTGTTATATTCTGAGCACTTCACTGGCCATCGTGTCAGAGGTGCTCCAAAGAAGAGCGACAAGGATTGCCTAAAGAAATCTCTTGGTGCCTGCCACATTGACCACCGCCAGTGGGTTGATATCACTTCAAACTGTACATCTTGGCGCCTCAGAGATCAGCGGGCAGCAACCTCCTTTGAAGAAGTCCGCAGAGACCACCTCACTGACAAAAGACGAAGGAGGAAAAACCCAACACGCAACCCCAAACAACCAATTTCCCCTGCAACCACTGTAACCATGTCTGCCTCTCCCGCATTGGACTTGTCAGCCACAAACGAGCCTGCAGCTGACATGGACATTTACCCCTCCCTAAATCTTCATCCGCGAAGCCAAGCTAAAGAAGAAGAATGGAGTAAGATTGACAGGATTGCTGAGAACTAATTGTGAACAGTCAGAGGGATTGCTGAGAGGTAATTCAGTATAGTGAGAGGTTGCTAAGACGTAATCGAGTTGTGTTGGGGTCATTGGGGACCAATAATAGAGTCTGGCAAGGGGATGTTGCACACAATAAATGTAGTAGGGTGTGGGGATTTCCTGAGTTGTAATGGAGTAGGACAAGAGGTTGTTTGCGAAGTGTTAATAGAGTAGGGCAGGGGTTTGTGAGTAGGTAATGGAGTAGGGCGGGGCATGTTATTGAGAGGTTTTGGAGTAGGGCGGGGATTTCTCAGAGTTAATGTAGAAGTATGCGGGGTTGCTGAGAGGTAATGGAGTAGGGTGTGATAGTTCCTGGCAGTAATGGAGTAGGGTAAGGGGTTGTGTGATTGTGTAGAATAAAGTAGTAGGGCAAGGGGCGGTGGTGCTGAGGAGAATTCATGGACTATGGCGGAAGGGTTACAGGGAGGTAATAGAATAGGGTGGATTGGTTTGCCAACGGTATTGCAATTGGGGAAGATGCTGAGAGGTATTGGAGAAGGGTGGTGGGGGGTTTGGTGAGAGATATTGGAATAGTGTGTAGGGGTTTGCTGGATGATAATGGAGTAGAATGGCATGTGGATTGCTGCAGGGTAATGGAGTAGGGAAAAGGGGGGTTGTGGAGAGGTTATCGAGTTGGGTCAAGGAGGTGGGGATCAGTAATGGGGAAATGCATGGGTTTTTCGGACAGTTAATATAATTTGATTGGGTGGTGTTCCTGTGAAGTAATGGAGTAGGGTGTGGGAGGTTGCAGATAGGTAATGGAGTAGGGCAAGAGGGGCAACGCTGAGAAGTAATGGAGTGGGTGAGTTGGGAGTTGCAGAGAATTAATTGAGTAAGTTGGAGGGTGGTTTGTTGACAGAAAACTGAGGTCCTCCATCAGCCAGCTCCCCACCATGATTACCAGCCCCCCCACCCCCACATCTCTATCGTGCACACAAAACTCAAAACGGTCAACCAGTTTACCTATCTCGGCTGCACCATTTCATCAGATGCAAGGATCGACAATGAGATAGACAACAGACTCGCCAAGGCAAATAGCGCCTTTGGAAGACTACACAAAAGAGTCTGGAAATACAACCAAGTGAAAAACCTCACAAAGATAAGCGTATACAGAGCCATTGTCATACCCACACTCCTGTTAGGCTCCGAATCATGGGTCCTCTACCGGCACCACCTATGGCTCCTAGAAAGTTTCCACCAGCGTTGTCTCCGCTCCATCCTCAACATCCATTGGAGCGCTTACATCCCTAACGTCAAAATACTCGAGATGGAAGAGGTCGACAGCATCGAGTCCACGCTGCTGAAAATCCAGCTGCGCTGGGTGGGTCACGTCTCCAGAATGGAGGACCATCGTGTTATATGGTGAGCTCTCCACTGGCCACCATGACAGAGGTGCACCAAAGAAAAGGTACAAGGACTGCCTAAAGAAATCTCTTGGTGCCTGCCACATTGACCACCGCCAGTGGGCTTATAATGCCTCAAACCGTGCATCTTGGCGCCTCACAGTTTGGCGGGCAGCAACCTCCTTTGAAGAAGACCGCAGAGCCCACCTCACTGACAAAAGGCAAAGGAGGAAAAACCCAACACCCAACCCCAACCAACCAATTTTCCCCTGCAACCGCTGCAATCGTGTCTGCCTGTCCTGCATCGGACTTGTCAGCCACAAACGAGCCTGCAGCTGACGTGGACTTTTTACCCCCTCCATAAATCTTCGTCCACGAAGCCAAGCCAAAGAATATAGTAGAGCAAGGGAGAGTTGCTGAGAGGTTAAGGAAATGGGCAGGAATTGCTGAGAGTTAAATGAGTAGTGTTGGGGGTTTGCTATGAGGTAATGGAGTAGGGTGGGAGGGTTTGCTGAAAGGTTATAGAGTCAGGTCTGAGGCATTGGGTATTGTTTATAGAGTAAGACTTCAGGGGTTTCTACGAGGCTCTAAATGCTGTGTATGGCCCCTCAACCCAAGTCCAAAGCCCGCTGCGCAGCTCAGATGGCAAAGTCCTCCTCAGCAACAAGATCTCCATCCTCAACCGATGGTCCGAACACTTCCAATCTCAATTCAGTGCCAACCACTCATTCCAAGATTCCGCCCTGCTCCAGCTCCCTCAACAGCCCCTAAGGCTCAGCTGGATGAGGTCCTTACCCAGGATTAGACATACAAGGCAATTGAACAACTGAAAAGTGGCAAAGCAGCAGGTATGGATGGAATCCCCCCCAGAGGTCTGGAAGGCTGGCGGCAAAACTCTGCATCTCAAACTGCATGAGTTTTTGAAGCTTTGTTTGGACCAAGGAAAACTGCCCCAAGACCTTAATGATGCCATCATTATCACCCTGTACAAAAACAAAGGCAAGAAATCAGACTGCTCAAACTATAGGGGAATCATGCTGCTCTCCATTGCAGGCAAAATCTTCGCTAGGCTTCTCCTAAATAGTATAATACCTAGTGTCACCGAGAATATTCTCCAAGAATCACAGAGCGGCTTTCGCGCAAACAGAGGAACTACTGACATGGTCTTTGCCCTCAGACAGCTCAAAGAAAGGACTCTACATCACCTTTGTTGACCTCAACAATGCCTTCGACACCGTTAGCAGGAAAGGGCTTTGGCAAATACTAGAGCGCATTGGATGCCCCCCAAAGTTCCTCAACATGGTTATCAAACTGCATGAAAACCAACAAGGTCGAGTCAGATACAGCAATGAGCTCTCTGAAGACTTCTCCATTAACATAGGCGTGAATCAAAGCTCTGTTCTCACACCAACCCGCTTTCAATCTTCTTCAGCATGATGCTGAAACAAGCCATGAAAGACCTCAGCAATGAAGTCGCTGTTTACATCCGGTACTGCACGGATGGCAGTCTCTTCAATCTGAGGCGCCTGCAAGCTCACACCAAGACACAAGAGAAACTTTTCCGTGAACTACTCTTTGCAGACGATGCCGCTTTAGTTGCCCATTCTGAGCCTGCTCTTCAGCACTTGACATCATGTTTTGTGGAAACTGCCAAAATGTTTGGCCTGGAAGTCAGCCTGAAGAAAATGGAGGTCCTCCATCATTTAGCTCCCCAACATGACTACCAGCCCCCCCAACATCTCCATCGGTCACACAAAACTCAAAGCGGCAACCAGTTTACCTATCTCGGCAGCACAATTTCATCGGATGCAAGGATTGACAATGAGACAGACAACAGACTCGCCAAGGCAAATATCGCCTTTGGAAGACTACACAAAAGAGTCTGGAAAAACAACCAACTGAAAAACAACACGGAGCTGTTGTCATACCCACACTCTTGTTTGGCTCCAAATCATGGGTCCTCTAACGACATCACCTACAGCTCCTAGAAAGCTTCCACCAGCGTTGTCTCCGCTCCATCCTCAACATTCATTGGAGTGACTTCATCCCTAAAATCGAAGTACTCGAGATGGCAGAGGCTGACAGCATCGAATCCATGCTGTTGAAAATCCAATTGCGCTGGGTAGATCATGTCTCCCGAATGGAGGACCATCGCCACCCCAAGATAGTGTTATATTCTGAGCACTTCACTGGCCATCGTGTCAGAGGTGCTCCAAAGAAGAGCGACAAGGATTGCCTAAAGAAATCTCTTGGTGCCTGCCACATTGACCACCGCCAGTGGGTTGATATCACTTCAAACTGTACATCTTGGCGCCTCAGAGATCAGCGGGCAGCAACCTCCTTTGAAGAAGTCCGCAGAGACCACCTCACTGACAAAAGACGAAGGAGGAAAAACCCAACACGCAACCCCAAACAACCAATTTCCCCTGCAACCACTGTAACCATGTCTGCCTCTCCCGCATTGGACTTGTCAGCCACAAACGAGCCTGCAGCTGACATGGACATTTACCCCTCCCTAAATCTTCATCCGCGAAGCCAAGCTAAAGAAGAAGAATGGAGTAAGATTGACAGGATTGCTGAGAACTAATTGTGAACAGTCAGAGGGATTGCTGAGAGGTAATTCAGTATAGTGAGAGGTTGCTAAGACGTAATCGAGTTGTGTTGGGGTCATTGGGGACCAATAATAGAGTCTGGCAAGGGGATGTTGCACACAATAAATGTAGTAGGGTGTGGGGATTTCCTGAGTTGTAATGGAGTAGGACAAGAGGTTGTTTGCGAAGTGTTAATAGAGTAGGGCAGGGGTTTGTGAGTAGGTAATGGAGTAGGGCGGGGCATGTTATTGAGAGGTTTTGGAGTAGGGCGGGGATTTCTCAGAGTTAATGTAGAAGTATGCGGGGTTGCTGAGAGGTAATGGAGTAGGGTGTGATAGTTCCTGGCAGTAATGGAGTAGGGTAAGGGGTTGTGTGATTGTGTAGAATAAAGTAGTAGGGCAAGGGGCGGTGGTGCTGAGGAGAATTCATGGACTATGGCGGAAGGGTTACAGGGAGGTAATAGAATAGGGTGGATTGGTTTGCCAACGGTATTGCAATTGGGGAAGATGCTGAGAGGTATTGGAGAAGGGTGGTGGGGGGTTTGGTGAGAGATATTGGAATAGTGTGTAGGGGTTTGCTGGATGATAATGGAGTAGAATGGCATGTGGATTGCTGCAGGGTAATGGAGTAGGGAAAAGGGGGGTTGTGGAGAGGTTATCGAGTTGGGTCAAGGAGGTGGGGATCAGTAATGGGGAAATGCATGGGTTTTTCGGACAGTTAATATAATTTGATTGGGTGGTGTTCCTGTGAAGTAATGGAGTAGGGTGTGGGAGGTTGCAGATAGGTAATGGAGTAGGGCAAGAGGGGCAACGCTGAGAAGTAATGGAGTGGGTGAGTTGGGAGTTGCAGAGAATTAATTGAGTAAGTTGGAGGGTGGTTTGTTGACAGAAAACTGAGGTCCTCCATCAGCCAGCTCCCCACCATGATTACCAGCCCCCCCACCCCCACATCTCTATCGTGCACACAAAACTCAAAACGGTCAACCAGTTTACCTATCTCGGCTGCACCATTTCATCAGATGCAAGGATCGACAATGAGATAGACAACAGACTCGCCAAGGCAAATAGCGCCTTTGGAAGACTACACAAAAGAGTCTGGAAATACAACCAAGTGAAAAACCTCACAAAGATAAGCGTATACAGAGCCATTGTCATACCCACACTCCTGTTAGGCTCCGAATCATGGGTCCTCTACCGGCACCACCTATGGCTCCTAGAAAGTTTCCACCAGCGTTGTCTCCGCTCCATCCTCAACATCCATTGGAGCGCTTACATCCCTAACGTCAAAATACTCGAGATGGAAGAGGTCGACAGCATCGAGTCCACGCTGCTGAAAATCCAGCTGCGCTGGGTGGGTCACGTCTCCAGAATGGAGGACCATCGTGTTATATGGTGAGCTCTCCACTGGCCACCATGACAGAGGTGCACCAAAGAAAAGGTACAAGGACTGCCTAAAGAAATCTCTTGGTGCCTGCCACATTGACCACCGCCAGTGGGCTTATAATGCCTCAAACCGTGCATCTTGGCGCCTCACAGTTTGGCGGGCAGCAACCTCCTTTGAAGAAGACCGCAGAGCCCACCTCACTGACAAAAGGCAAAGGAGGAAAAACCCAACACCCAACCCCAACCAACCAATTTTCCCCTGCAACCGCTGCAATCGTGTCTGCCTGTCCTGCATCGGACTTGTCAGCCACAAACGAGCCTGCAGCTGACGTGGACTTTTTACCCCCTCCATAAATCTTCGTCCACGAAGCCAAGCCAAAGAATATAGTAGAGCAAGGGAGAGTTGCTGAGAGGTTAAGGAAATGGGCAGGAATTGCTGAGAGTTAAATGAGTAGTGTTGGGGGTTTGCTATGAGGTAATGGAGTAGGGTGGGAGGGTTTGCTGAAAGGTTATAGAGTCAGGTCTGAGGCATTGGGTATTGTTTATAGAGTAAGACTTCAGGGGTTTCTACGAGGCTCTAAATGCTGTGTATGGCCCCTCAACCCAAGTCCAAAGCCCGCTGCGCAGCTCAGATGGCAAAGTCCTCCTCAGCAACAAGATCTCCATCCTCAACCGATGGTCCGAACACTTCCAATCTCAATTCAGTGCCAACCACTCATTCCAAGATTCCGCCCTGCTCCAGCTCCCTCAACAGCCCCTAAGGCTCAGCTGGATGAGGTCCTTACCCAGGATTAGACATACAAGGCAATTGAACAACTGAAAAGTGGCAAAGCAGCAGGTATGGATGGAATCCCCCCCAGAGGTCTGGAAGGCTGGCGGCAAAACTCTGCATCTCAAACTGCATGAGTTTTTGAAGCTTTGTTTGGACCAAGGAAAACTGCCCCAAGACCTTAATGATGCCATCATTATCACCCTGTACAAAAACAAAGGCAAGAAATCAGACTGCTCAAACTATAGGGGAATCATGCTGCTCTCCATTGCAGGCAAAATCTTCGCTAGGCTTCTCCTAAATAGTATAATACCTAGTGTCACCGAGAATATTCTCCAAGAATCACAGAGCGGCTTTCGCGCAAACAGAGGAACTACTGACATGGTCTTTGCCCTCAGACAGCTCCAAGAAAAGTGCAGAGAACAAAACAAAGGACTCTACATCACCTTTGTTGACCTCAACAATGCCTTCGACACCGTTAGCAGGAAAGGGCTTTGGCAAATACTAGAGCGCATTGGATGCCCCCCAAAGTTCCTCAACATGGTTATCAAACTGCATGAAAACCAACAAGGTCGAGTCAGATACAGCAATGAGCTCTCTGAAGACTTCTCCATTAACATAGGCGTGAATCAAAGCTCTGTTCTCACACCAACCCGCTTTCAATCTTCTTCAGCATGATGCTGAAACAAGCCATGAAAGACCTCAGCAATGAAGTCGCTGTTTACATCCGGTACTGCACGGATGGCAGTCTCTTCAATCTGAGGCGCCTGCAAGCTCACACCAAGACACAAGAGAAACTTTTCCGTGAACTACTCTTTGCAGACGATGCCGCTTTAGTTGCCCATTCTGAGCCTGCTCTTCAGCACTTGACATCATGTTTTGTGGAAACTGCCAAAATGTTTGGCCTGGAAGTCAGCCTGAAGAAAATGGAGGTCCTCCATCATTTAGCTCCCCAACATGACTACCAGCCCCCCCAACATCTCCATCGGTCACACAAAACTCAAAGCGGCAACCAGTTTACCTATCTCGGCAGCACAATTTCATCGGATGCAAGGATTGACAATGAGACAGACAACAGACTCGCCAAGGCAAATATCGCCTTTGGAAGACTACACAAAAGAGTCTGGAAAAACAACCAACTGAAAAACAACACGGAGCTGTTGTCATACCCACACTCTTGTTTGGCTCCAAATCATGGGTCCTCTAACGACATCACCTACAGCTCCTAGAAAGCTTCCACCAGCGTTGTCTCCGCTCCATCCTCAACATTCATTGGAGTGACTTCATCCCTAAAATCGAAGTACTCGAGATGGCAGAGGCTGACAGCATCGAATCCATGCTGTTGAAAATCCAATTGCGCTGTGTAGATCATGTCTCCAGAATGAGGACCATTGCCTCTCCAAAATCGTGTTATATGGTGTGCCCTCCACTGGCCATCGTGTCAGAGGTGCACCAAAGGAAAGGTATAAGGACTGCCTAAAGAAATCTCTTGGTGCCTGCCACATTGACCACCGCCAGTGGATTGATATCGCCTCAAACTGTACATCTTGGCACCTCAGAGTTCAGCGGGCAGCAACCTCCTTTGAAGAATACCGCAGAGCCCACCTCACTGACAAAAGACGAAGGAGGAAAAACCCAACATCCAACCCCAACCAACCAATTTCCCCTGCAACCACTGCAACCATGTCTGCCTGTCCTGCCTTGGACTTGTCAGCCACAAACGAGCCTGCAGCTGACGTGGATATTTAGCCCTCCATATATCTTCATCCGCGAAACCAAGCTAAAGAAGAAGAATGGATTAAGATTGACAGGATTGCTGAGAACTAATTCTGAACAGTCAGAGGGATTGCTGAGAGGTAATTCAGTATGGTGAGTGTTTGCTGAGAGGTAATCGAGTTGTGTTGGGGGCACTGGGGACCAGTAATGGAGTATGGCAAGGGGATGTTGCACACAATTAATGTAGTAGAGTGTGGGGTGTTCCTGAAATGTAATGGAGTAGGGCAAGAGGTTGTTTGCGAAGAGTTAATGGAGTAGGGCAAGGGTTTGTGAGTAGGTAATCGAGTAGGGCGGGGCATTTTATTGAGAGGTTTTGGAGTAGGGTGGGGATTTCTGAGAGTTAATGTAGAAGTGTGCGGGGATTGCTGAGAGGTAATGGAATAGGGTGGGATAGTTCCTGGCAGTAATGGAGTAGGGCAAGGGGGGTGTGTTGTTGTGTAGAGTAAAGTAGTAGGGAAAGGGGCGGGGGTGCTGAGGAGAATTCATGGACTATGGTTGAAGGGTTGCAGGGAGATAATAGAATAGGGTGGATTGGCTTGCCAATGGTATTGCAATTGGGGAGGATGCTGAGAGGTATTGGAGAAGGGTGGTGGGGGGCTTGGTGAGAGATAATGGAATAGTGTGGAGGGGCTTGCTGGAAGATAATGGAGTAGAATGACATGTGGATTGCTGTGGGGTAATGGAGTAGGGAAAGAGGGGGGATTGTGGAGAGGTTATAGAGTTGGGTCAGGGAGTTGGTGATCAGTAATGGAGAAATGCATGGGCTTTACGGAGAGTTAATATAGTTTGATGTGGTGGTGTTCCTGTGAAGTAATGGAGTAGGGCAGGAGAGGATGCAGATAGGTAATGGAATAGGGCAAGAGGGGGAATGCTGAGATGTAATGGAGTGGGAGAGTTGGGGGTTGCTGAGAATTAATTGAGTAGGTTGGAGGGTAGTTTGCTGACTGGCAATGGATTAGTGCAAGGGAGAGTGGCTGAGTGGTAAAGGAGTAGTGTTGGGGATTTGCTATGAGGTAATGGCGTAGGGTTGGAAAGTTTGCTGAGAGGTTATCGAGTCGGGTCGAGTGCATTGCGATTTGTTAATAGAGTAAGACTTCAGGGGTTTCTACGAGGCTCTAAAGGCAGTGTACGGCCCATCAACCCAAGTCCAAAGCCCGCTGCGCTGCTCAGATGGCAAAGTCCTCCTCAGCGACAAGATCTCCATCCTCAACCGATGGTCTGAATGCTTCCAATCTCTTTTCAGTGCCAATCACTCAGTCCAAGATTCAGCCCTGCTCCAGCTAACTCACAGCCCCTAAGGCTAGTGCTGGATGTGGTTCTTACCCAGGATGAGACATATAAGGCAATTGAACAACTGAAAAGTGGCAAAGCAGCAGGTATGGATGGAATCCCCCCAGAGGTCTGGAAGGCTGGCGGCAAAACTCTGCATCTCAAACTGCATGAGTTTTTAAAGCTCTGTTTGGACCAAGGGAAACTGCCCCAAGACCTTCGTGATGCCATCATCATCTTCACCCTGTACAAAAACAAAGGCGAGAAATCAGACTGCTCAAACTACAGGGGAATCACGCTGCTCTCCATTGCAAGCAAAATCTTCGCTAGGATTCTCCTAAATAGAATAATACCTAGTGTCGCCAAGAATATTCTTCCAGAATCACAGTGCGGCTTTCGTGCAAACAGAGGAACTACTGACATGGTCTTTGCACTCAGACAGCTCCAAGAAAAGTGCAGAGAACAAAATGAAGGACTCTACATCACCTTTGTTGACCTCTCCAAAGCCTTCGACACCGTGAGCAAGAAAGGGCTTTGGCAAATACTAGAGCGCATCGGATGCCCCCCCAATGTTCCTCAACATGGTTATCCAACTGCGCAAAAACCAACAAGGTCAGGTCAGATACAGCAATGAGCTCTCTGAACACTTCTGCATTAACATAGGCATGAAGCAAGGCTGTGTCCTCGCACTAACCCTCTTTTCAATCTTCTTCAGCATGATGCTGAACCAAGCCATGAAAGACCTCAACAATTAAGATGCTGTTTACATCCGGAACCGCACGGATAGCAGTCTCTTCAATCTGAGGCTCCTGAAAGCTCACACGAAGACACAAGAGCAACTTGTTCGTGAACTACTCTTTGCAGACGATGCCGCATTAGTTGCCCATTCAGAGCCAGCTCTTAAGCGCTTGACGTCCTGTTTTCCAGAAACTGCCAAAATGTTTGGCCTGGAAGTCAGCCTGAAGAAAACTGAAGTCCTCCATCAGCCAGCCCCCCCACATCTCCATTGGGCACTCAAAACTCAAAATGGTTAACCAGTGTACCTACCTTGACCGCACAATTTCATCGGGTGCAAGGATCAACCATGAGATAGACAACAGACTCGCCAAGGCAAAGAGCGCCTTTGGAAGGCTACACAGAAGAGTCTGGAAAAACAACCAACTGAAAAACCGCACAGAGCCATTGTCATAACCACACTCTTGTTTGGCTCCAAATCATGGATCCTCTACCGACATCACCTACAGCTCCTAGAACGCTTCCACCAGTGTTGTCTCTGCTCCATCCTCAGCATTCATTGGAGTGACTTCATCCCTAAAATCGAAGTACTCGAGATGGCAGAGGCCAACAGCATCGAATCCATGCTGTTGAAAATCCAATTGCGCTGGGTAGATCATGTCTCCCGAATGGAGGACCATCGCCACCCCAAGATAGTGTTATATTCTGAGCACTTCACTGGCCATCGTGTCAGAGGTGCTCCAAAGAAGAGCGACAAGGATTGCCTAAAGAAATCTCTTGGTGCCTGCCACATTGACCACCGCCAGTGGGTTGATATCACTTCAAACTGTACATCTTGGCGCCTCAGAGATCAGCGGGCAGCAACCTCCTTTGAAGAAGTCCGCAGAGACCACCTCACTGACAAAAGACGAAGGAGGAAAATCCCAACACGCATCCCGAAACAACCAATTTCCCCTGCAACTACTGTAACCATGTCTGCCTCTCCCGCATTGGACTTGTCAGCCACAAACGAGCCTGCAGCTGACATGTACATTTACCCCTCCATAAATCTTCATCCGCGAAGCCAAGCTAAAGAAGAAGAATGGAGTAAGATTGACAGGATTGCTGAGAACTAATTGTGAACAGTCAGAGGGATTGCTGAGACGTAATTCAGTATAGTGAGAGGTTTCTGAGAGGTAATCGAGTTGTGTTGGGGGCACTGGGGACCAGTAATGGAGTTTGGCAAGGGGATGTTGCACACAATTAATGTAGTAGGGTGTGGGGTTTTCCTGAGTTGTAATGGAGTAGGACAAGAGGTTGTTTGCGAAGTGTTAATAGAGTAGGGCAGGGGTTTGTGAGTAGGTAATGGAGTAGGGCGGGCATGTTATTGAGAGGTTTTGGAGTAGGGCGGGGATTTCTCAGAGTTAATGTAGAAGTATGCGGGGATTGCTGAGAGGTAATGGAGTAGGGTGTGATAGTTCCTGGCAGTAATGGAGTAGGGTAAGGGGGTGTGTGCTTGTGTAGAATAAAGTAGTAGGGCAAGGGGCGGTGGTGCTGAGGAGAATTCATGGACTATGGTGAAAGGGTTACAGGGAGGTAATAGAATAGGGTGGATTGGTTTGCCAACGGTATTGCAATTGGGGAAGATGCTGAGAGGTATTGGAGAAGGGTGGTGGGGGGTTTGGTGAGAGATATTGGAATAGTGTGTAGGGGTTTGCTGGATGATAATGGAGTAGAATGGCATGTGGATTGCTGCAGGCTAATGGAGTAGGGAAAAGGGGGGTTGTGGAGAGGTTATCGAGTTGGGTCAAGGAGTTGGGGATCAGTAATGGAGAAATGCATGGGTTTTGCGGACAGTTAATATAATTTGATTGGGTGGTGTTCCTGTGAAGTAATGGAGTAGGGTGTGGGAGGTTGCAGATAGGTAATGGAGTAGGGCAAGAGGGGCAACGCTGAGAAGTAATGGAGTGGGAGAGTTGGGAGTTGCAGAGAATTAATTGAGTAGGTTGGAGGGTGGTTTGCTGACAGAAAACTGAGGTCCTCCATCAGCCAGCTCCCCACCATGATTACCAGCCCCCCCCCCCCCCACATCTCTATCGGGCACACAAAAGTCAAAACGGTCAACCAGTTTTCCTATCTCGGCTGCACCATTTCATCAGATGCAAGGATCGACAATGAGATAGACAACAGACTCGCCAAGGCAAATAGCGCCTTTGGAAGACCTCACAAAAGAGTCTGGAAAAACAACCAACTTAAAAACCTCACAAAGATAAGCGTATACAGAGCCATTGTCATACCCACACTCCAGTTCGGCTCCGAATCATGGGTCCTCTACCGGCACCACCTACGGCTCCTTGAAAGGTTCCACCAGCGTTGTCTCCGCTCCATCCTCAACATCCATTGGAGCGCTTACAACCCTAACGTCAAAATACTCGAGATGGAAGAGGTCGACAGCATCGAGTCCACGCTGCTGAAGATCCAGCTGCGCTGGATGGGTCACGTCTCCAGAATGGAGGACCATAACTTTCCCAAGATCGTTTTATATGGTGTGCTCTCCACTGGCCACCGTGACAGAGGTGCACCAAAGAAAAGGTACAAGGACTGCCTAAAGAAATCTCTTGGTGCCTGCCACATTGACCACCGCCAGTGGGCTGATAACGCCTCAAACCGTGCATCTTGGCGACTCACAGTTTGGCGGGCAGCAACCTCCTTTGAAGAAGACCGCAGAGCCCACCTCACTGACAAAAGGCAAAGGAGGAAAAACCCAACACCCAACCCCAACCAACCAATTTTCCCCTGCAACCGCTGCATTCGTGTCTGCCTGTCCCGCATCGGACTTGTCAGCCACAAACGAGCTTGCAGCTAACGTGGACTTTTTACCCCCACCATAAATCTTCGTCCACGAAGCCAAGCCAAAGAATATAGTAGAGCAAGGGAGAGTTGCTGAGAGGTTAAGGAAATGGGCAGGAATTGCTGAGAGGTAAATGAGTAGTGTTGGGGGTTTGCTATGAGGTAATGGAGTAGGGTGGGAGGGTTTGCTGAAAGGTTATAGAGTCAGGTCGGAGGCATTGGGTATTGTTTATAGAGTAAGACTTCAGGGGATTCTACGAGGCTCTAAATGCAGTGTATGGCCCCTCAACCCAAGTCCAAAGCCCGCTGCGCAGCTCAGATGGCAAAGTCCTCCTCAGCAACAAGATCTCCATCCTCAACCGATGGTCCGAACACTTCCAATCTCAATTCAGTGCCAACCACTCATTCCAAGATTCCGCCCTGCTCCAGCTCCCTCAACAGCCCCTAAGGCTCAGCTGGATGAGGTCCTTACCCAGGATTAGACATACAAGGCAATTGAACAACTGAAAAGTGGCAAAGCAGCAGGTATGGATGGAATCCCCCCCAGAGGTCTGGAAGGCTGGCGGCAAAACTCTGCATCTCAAACTGCATGAGTTTTTGAAGCTTTGTTTGGAGCAAGGAAAACTGCCCCAAGACCTTAATGATGCCATCATTATCACCCTGTACCAAAACAAAGGCAAGAAATCAGACTGCTCAAACTATAGGGGAATCATGCTGCTCTCCATTGCAGGCAAAATCTTCGCTAGGCTTCTCCTAAATAGTATAATACCTAGTGTCGCCGAGAATATTCTCCAAGAATCACAGAGCGGCTTTCGCGAAAACAGAGGAAATACTGACATGGTCTTTGCCCTCAGACAGCTCCAAGAAAAGTGCAGAGAACAAAACAAAGGACTCTACATCACCTTTGTTGACCTCAACAATGCCTTCGACACCGTTAGCAGGAAAGGGCTTTGGCAAATACTAGAGCGCATTGGATGCCCCCCAAAGTTCCTCAACATGGTTATCAAACTGCATGAAAACCAACAAGGTCGAGTCAGATACAGCAATGAGATCTCTGAAGACTTCTCCATTAACATAGGCGTGAATCAAAGCTCTGTTCTCGCACCAACCCGCTTTCAATCTTCTTCAGCATGATGCTGAACCAAGCCATGAAAGACCTCAGCAATGAAAACGCTGTTTACATCCGGTACTGCACGGATGGCAGTCTCTTCAATCTGAGGCGCCTGCAAGCTCACACCAAGACACAAGAGAAACTTTTCCGTGAACTACTCTTTGCAGACGATGCTGCTTTAGTTGCCCATTCTGAGCCTGCTCTTCAGCATTTGACATCATGTTTTGTGGAAACTGCCAAAATGTTTGGCCTGAAAGTCAGCCTGAAGAAAATGGAGGTCCTCCATCATTTAGCTCCCCAACATGACTACCAGCCCCCCAACATCTCCATCGGTCACACAAAACTCAAAGCGGCAACCAGTTTACCTATCTCGGCTGCACAATTTCATCGGATGCAAGGATTGACAATGAGACAGACAACAGACTCGCCAAGGCAAATATCGCCTTTGGAAGACTACACAAAAGAGTCTGGAAATACAACCAACTGAAAAACAACACGGAGCTGTTGTCATACCCACACTCTTGTTTGGCTCCAAATCATGGGTCCTCTAATGACATCACCTATAGCTCCTAGAAAGCTTCCACCAGCGTTGTCTCCGCTCCATCCTCAACATTCATTGGAGTGACTTCATCCCTAAAATCGAAGTACTCGAGATGGCAGAGGCTGACAGCATCGAATCCATGCTGTTGAAAATCCAATTGCGCTGTGTAGATCATGTCTCCAGAATGAGGACCATTGCCTCTCCAAAATCGTGTTATATGGTGTGCTCTCCACTGGCCATCGTGTCAGAGGTGCACCAAAGGAAAGGTATAAGGACTGCCTAAAGAAATCTCTTGGTGCCTGCCACATTGACCACCGCCAGTGGATTGATATCGCCTCAAACTGTACATCTTGGCACCTCAGAGTTCAGCGGGCAGCAACCTCCTTTGAAGAATACCGCAGAGCCCACCTCACTGACAAAAGACGAAGGAGGAAAAACCCAACATCCAACCCCAACCAACCAATTTCCCCTGCAACCACTGCAACCATGTCTGCCTGTCCCGCATTGGACTTGTCAGCCACAAACGAGCCTGCAGCTGACGTGGACATTTAGCCCTCCATATATCTTCATTAGCGAAACAAAGCTAAAGAAGAAGAATGGATTAAGATTGACAGGATTGCTGAGAACTAATTCTGAACAGTCAGAGGGATTGCTGAGAGGTAATTCAGTATGGTGAGTGTTTGCTGAGAGGTAATCGAGTTGTGTTGGGGGCACTGGGGACCAGTAATGGAGTATGGCAAGGGGATGTTGCACACAATTAATGTAGTAGAGTGTGGGGTGTTCCTGAAATGTAATGGAGTAGGGCAAGAGGTTGATTGCGAAGAGTTAATGGAGTAGGGCAAGGGTTTGTGAGTAGGTAATCGAGTAGGGCGGGGCATTTTATTGAGAGGTTTTGGAGTAGGGTGGGGATTTCTGAGAGTTAATGTAGAAGTGTGCAGGGATTGCTGAGAGGTAATGGAATAGGGTGGGATAGTTCCTGGCAGTAATGGAGTAGGGCAAGGGGGGTGTGTTGTTGTGTAGAGTAAAGTAGTAGGGCAAGGGGCGGGGGTGCTGAGGAGAATTAATGGACTATGGTTGAAGGGTTGCAGGGAGGTAATAGAATAGGGTGGATTGGCTTGCCAATGGTATTGCAATTGGGGAGGATGCTGAGTGGTATTGGAGAAGGGTGGTGGGGGGCTTGGTGAGAGATAATGGAATAGTGTGGAGGGGCTTGCTGGAAGATAATGGAGTAGAATGACATGTGGATTGCTGTGGGGTAATGGAGTAGGGAAAGAGGGGGGATTGTGGAGAGGTTATCGAGTTGGGTCAGGGAGTTGGGGATCAGTAATGGAGAAATGCATGGGCTTTGCGGAGAGTTAATATAGTTTGATGTGGTGGTGTTCCTGTGAAGTAATGGAGTAGGGCAGGAGAGGATGCAGATAGGTAATGGAATAGGGCAAGAGGGGGAATGCTGAGATGTAATGGAGTGGGAGAGTTGGGGGTTGCTGAGAATTAATTGAGTAGGTTTGAGAGTAGTTTGCTGACTGGCAATGGATTAGTGCAAGGGAGAGTGGCTGAGTGGTAAAGGAGTAGTGTTGGGGATTTGCTATGAGGTAATGGCGTAGGGTTGGAAAGTTTGCTGAGAGGTTATCGAGTCGGGTCGAGTGCATTGCGATTTGTTAATAGAGTAAGACTTCAGGGGTTTCTACGAGGCTCTAAAGGCAGTGTACGGCCCATCAACCCAAGTCCAAAGTCCGCTGCGCAGCTCAGATGGCAAAGTGCTCCTCAGCGACAAGATCTCCATCCTCAACCGATGGTCCGAATGCTTCCAATCTCTTTTCAGTGCCAATCACTCAGTCCAAGAGTCCGCCCTGCTCCAGCTGACTCACAGCCCCTAAGGCTAGAGCTGGATGTGGTTCTTAACCAGGATGAGACATATAAGGCAATTGAACAACTGAAAAGTGGCAAAGCAGCAGGTATGGATGGAATCCCCCCAGAGGTCTGGAAGGCTGGCGGCAAAACTCTGCATCTCAAACTGCATGAGTTTTTAAAGCTCTGTTTGGACCAAGGGAAACTGCCCCAAGACCTTCGTGATGCCATCATCATTTTCACCCTGTACAAAAACAAAGACGAGAAATCAGACTGCTCAAACTACAGGGGAATCACGCTGCTCTCCATTGCAAGCAAAATCTTCGCTATTATTCTCCTAAATAGAATAATACCTAGTGTCGCCAAGATTATTCTTCCAGAATCACAGTGCGGCTTTCGTGCAAACAGAGGAACTACTGACATGGTCTTTGCACTCATACAGCTCCAAGAAAAGTGCAGAGAACAAAATGAAGGACTCTACATCACCTTTGTTGACCTCTCCAAAGCCTTCGACACCGTGAGCAGGAAAGGGCTTTGGCAAATACTAGAGCGCATCGGATGCCCCCCCAATGTTCCTCAACATTGTTATCCAACTGCGCAAAAACCAACAAGGTCAGGTCAGATACAGCAATGAGCTCTCTGAACACTTCTGCATTAACATAGGCGTGAAGCAAGGCTGTGTCCTCGCACTAACCCTCTTTTCAATCTTCTTCAGCATGATGCTGAGCCAAGCCATGAAAGACCTCAACAATTAAGATGCTGTTTACATCCGGAACCGCACGGATAGCAGTCTCTTCAATCTGAGGCTCCTGAAAGCTCACACGAAGACACAAGAGCAACTTGTTCGTGAACTACTCTTTGCAGACGATGCCGCATTAGTTGCACATTCAGAGCCAGCTCTTAAGCGCTTGACGTCCTGTTTTCCAGAAACTGCCAAAATGTTTGGCCTGGAAGTCAGCCTGAAGAAAACTGAAGTTCTCCATCAGCCAGCCCCCCCACATCTCCATTGGGCACTCAAAACTCAAAATGGTTAACCAGTGTACCTACCTTGACCGCACAATTTCATCGGGTGCAAGGATCAACCATGAGATAGACAACAGACTCGCCAAGGCAAAAAGCGCCTTTGGAAGGCTACACAGAAGAGTCTGGAAAAACAACCAACTGACAAACCGCACAGAGCCGTTGTCATACCCACACTCTTGTTTGGCTCCAAATCATGGATCCTCTACCGACATCACCTACAGCTCCTAGAACGCTTCCACCAGTGTTGTCTCTGCTCCATCCTCAACATTCATTGGAGTGACTTCATCCCTAAAATCGAAGTACTCGAGATGGCAGAGGCCGACAGCATCGAATCCATGCTGTTGAAAATCCAATTGCGCTGGGTAGATCATGTCTCCCGAATGGAGGACCATTGCCACCCCAAGATAGTGTTATATTCTGAGCACTTCATCGTGTCAGAGGTGCTCCAAATAAGAGCGACAAGGATTGCCTAAAGAAATCTCTTGGTGCCTGCCACATTGACCACCGCCAGTGGGTTGATATCACTTCAAACTGTACATCTTGGCGCCTCAGAGATCAGCGGGCAGCAACCTCCTTTGAAGAAGTCCGCAGAGACCACCTCACTGACAAAAGACGAAGGAGGAAAAACCCAACACGCAACCCCAAACAACCAATTTCCCCTGCAACCACTGTAACCATGTCTGCCTCTCCCGCATTGGACTTGTCAGCCACAAACGAGCCTGCAGCTGACATGTACATTTACCCCTCCATAAATCTTCATCCGCGAAGCCAAGCTAAAGAAGAAGAATGGAGTAAGATTGACAGGATTGCTGAGAACTAATTGTGAACAGTCAGAGGGATTGCTGAGAGGTAATTCAGTATAGTGAGAGGTTGCTAAGAGGTAATCGAGTTGTGTTGGGGGCACTGGGGACCAGTAATGGAGTTTGGCAAGGGGATGTTGCACAAAATTAATGTAGTAGGGTGTGGGGTTTTCCTGAGTTGTAATGGAGTAGGACAAGAGGTTGTTTGCGAAGTGTTAATAGAGTAGGGCAGGGGTTTGTGAGTAGGTAATGGAGTAGGGCGGGGCATGATATTGAGAGGTTTTGGAGTAGGGCGGGGATTTCTCAGAGTTAATGTAGAAGTATGCGGGGATTGCTGAGAGGTAATGGAGTAGGGTGTGATAGTTCCTGGCAGTAATGGAGTAGGGTAAGGGGGTGTGTGGTTGTGTAGAATAAAGTAGTAGGGCAAGGGGCGGTGGTGCTGAGGAGAATTCATGGACTATGGTGGAAGGGTTACAGGGAGGTAATAGAATAGGGTGGATTGGTTTGCCAACGGTATTGCAATTGGGGAAGATGCTGAGAGGTATTGGAGAAGGGTGGTGGGGGGTTTGGTGAGAGATATTGGAATAGTGTGTAGGGGTTTGCTGGATGATAATGGAGTAGAATGGCATGTGGATTGATGCAGGCTAATGGAGTAGGGAAAAGGGGGGTTGTGGAGATGTTATCGAGTTGGATCAAGGAGTTGGGGATCAGTAATGGAGAAATGCATGGGTTTTGCGGACAGTTAATATAATTTGATTGGGTGGTGTTCCTGTGAAGTAATGGAGTAGGGTGTGGGAGGTTGCAGATAGGTAATGGAGTAGGGCAAGAGGGGCAACGCTGAGAAGTAATGGAGTGGGAGAGTTGGGAGTTGCAGAGAATTAATTGAGTAGGTTGGAGGGTGGTTTGCTGACAGAAAACTGAGGTCCTCCATCAGCCAGCTCCCCACCATGATTACCAGCCCCCCCACCCCCCCACGTCTCTATCGGGCACACAAAACTCAAAACGGTCAACCAGTTTTCCTATCTCGGCTGCACCATTTCATCAGATGCAAGGATCGACAATGAGATAGACAACAGACTCGCCAAGGCAAATAGCGCCTTTGGAAGACTTCACAAAAGAGTCTGGAAAAACAACCAAATGAAAAACCTCACAAAGATAAGCGTATACAGAGCCATTGTCATACCCACACTCCTGTTCGGCTCCGAATCATGGGTCCTCTACCGGCACCACCTATGGCTCCTAGAAAGGTTCCACCAGCGTTGTCTCCGCTCCATCCTCAACATCCATTGGAGCGCTTACAACCCTAACGTCAAAATACTCGAGATGGAAGAGGTCGACAGCATCGAGTCCACGCTGCTGAAAATCCAGCTGTGCTGGATGGGTCAAGTCTCCAGAATGGAGGACCATCGCCTTCCCAAGATCGTGTTATATGGTGAGCTCTCCACTGGCCACCGTGACAGAGGTGCACCAAAGAAAGGGTTCATGGACTGCCTAAAGAAATCTCTTGGTGCCTGCCACATTGACCACCGCCAGTGGGCTGATAACGCCTGAAACCGTGCATCTTGGCGCCTCACAGTTTGGCGGGCAGCAACCTCCTTTGAAGAAGACCGCAGAGCCCACCTCACTGACAAAAGGCAAAGGAGGAAAAACCCAACACCCAACCCCAACCAACCAATTTTCCCCTGCAACCGCTGCAATCGTGTCTGCCTGTCCTGCATCGGACTTGTCAGCCACAAACGAGCCTGCAGCTGACGTGGACTTTTTACCCCCTCCATAAATCTTCGTCCACGAAGCCAAGCCAAAGAATATAGTAGAGCAAGTGAGAGTTGCTGAGAGGTTAAGGAAATGGGCAGGAATTGCTGACAGGTAAATGAGTAGTGTTGGGGGTTTGCTATGAGGTAATGGAGTAGGGTGGGAGGGTTTGCTGAAAGGTTATAGAGTTAGGTCGGAGGCATTGGGTATTGTTTATAGGGTAAGACCAGGGGTTTCTACGAGGCTCTAAATGCAGTGTATGGCCCCTCAACCCAAGTCCAAAGCCCGCTGCGCAGCTCAGATGGCAAAGTCCTCCTCAGCGACAAGATCTCCATCCTCAACCGATGGTCCGAACACTTCCAATCTCAATTCAGTGCCAACCACTCATTCCAAGATTCCGCCCTCCTCCAGCTCCCTCAACAGCCGCTAAGGCTCAGCTGGATGAGGTCCTTACCCAGGATTAGACATACAAGGCAATTGAACAACTGAAAAGTGGCAAAGCAGCAGGTATGGATGGAATCCCCCACAGAGGTCTGGAAGGCTGGCGGCAAAACTCTGCATCTCAAACTGCATGAGTTTTTGAAGCTTTGTTTGGACCAAGGAAAACTGCCCCAAGACCTTAATGATGCCATCATTATCACCCTGTACAAAAACAAAGGCAAGAAATCAGACTGCTCAAACTATAGGGGAATCATGCTGCTCTCCATTGCAGGCAAAATCTTCGCTAGGCTTCTCCTAAATAGTATAATACCTAGTGTCGCCGAGAATATTCTCCAAGAATCACAGAGCGCCTTTCGCGCAAACAGAGGAACTACTGACATGGTCTTTGCCCTCAGACAGCTCCAAGAAAAGTGCAGAGAACAAAACAAAGGACTCTACATCACCTTTGTTGACCTCAACAATGCCTTCGACACCGTTAGCAGGAAAGGGCTTTGGCAAATACTAGAGCGCATTGGATGCCCCCCAAAGTTCCTCAACATGGTTATCAAACTGCATGAAAACCAACAAGGTCGAGTCAGATACAGCAATGAGCTCTCTGAAGACTTCTCCATTAACATAGGCGTGAATCAAAGCTCTGTTCTCGCACCAACCCGCTTTCAATCTTCTTCAGCATGATGCTGAACCAAGCCATGAAAGACCTCAGCAATGAAGACGCTGTTTACATCCGGTACTGCACGGATGGCAGTCTCTTCAATCTGAGGCGCCTGCAAGCTCACACCAAGACACAAGAGAAACTTTTCCGTGAACTACTCTTTGCAGACGATGCTGCTTTAGTTGCCCATTCTGAGCCTGCTCTTCAGCATTTGACATCATGTTTTGTGGAAACTGCCAAAATGTTTGGCCTGAAAGTCAGCCTGAAGAAAATGGAGGTCCTCCATCATTTAGCTCCCCAACATGACTACCAGCCCCCCAACATCTCCATCGGTCACACAAAACTCAAAGCGGCAACCAGTTTACCTATCTCGGCTGCACAATTTCATCGGATGCAAGGATTGACAATGAGACAGACAACAGACTCGCCAAGGCAAATATCGCCTTTGGAAGACTACACATAAGAGTCTGGAAAAACAACCAACTGAAAAACAACACGGAGCCATTGTCATACCCACACTCTTGTTTGGCTCCAAATCATGGGTCCTCTAACGACATCACCTAGAGCTCCTAGAAAGCTTCCACCAGCGTTGTCTCCGCTCCATCCTCAACATTCATTGGAGTGATTTCATCCCTAAAATCGAAGTACTCGAGATGGCAGAGGCTGACAGCATCGAATCCATGCTGTTGAAAATCCAATTGCGCTGTGTAGATCATGTCTCCAGAATGAGGACCATTGCCTCTCCAAAATCGTGTTATATAGTGTGCTCTCCACTGGCCATCGTGTCAGAGGTGCACCAAAGGAAAGGTATAAGGACTGCCTAAAGAAATCTCTTGGTGCCTGCCACATTGACCACCGCCAGTGGGTTGATATCGCCTCCAACTGTACATCTTGGCACCTCAGAGTTCAGCGGGCAGCAACCTCCTTTGAAGAATACCGCAGAGCCCACTCACTGACAAAAGACGAAGGAGGAAAAACAAAACACCCAACCCCAACCAACCAATTTCCCCTGCAACCACTGCAACCATGTCTGCCTGTCCCGCATTGGACTTGTCAGCCACAAACAGGCCTGCAGCTGACGTGGACATTTACCCCTCCATATATCTTCATCCGCGAAACCCAGCTAAAGAAGAAGAATGGATTAAGATTGACAGGATTGCTGAGAACTAATTCTGAACAATCAGAGGGATTGCTGAGAGGTAATTCAATATGGTGAGTGTTTGCTGAGAGGTAATCGAGTTGTGTTGGGGGCACTGGGGACCAGTAATGGAGTATGGCAAGGGGATGTTGCACACAATTAATGTAGTAGGGTGTGGGGTGTTCCTGAAATGTAATGGAGTAGGGCAAGAGGTTCATTGCGAAGAGTTAATGGAGTAGGGCAAGGGTTTGTGAGTAGGTAATCGAGTAGGGCGGGGCATTTTATTGAGAGGTTTTGGAGTAGGGCGGGGATTTCTGAGAGTTAATGTAGAAGTGTGCGGGGATTGCTGAGAGGTAATGGAATAGGGTGGGATAGTTCCTGGCAGTAATGGAGTAGGGCAAGGTGGGAGTGTTGTTGTGTTGAGTAAAGTAGTAGGGCAAGGGGCGGGGATGCTGAGGAGAATTCATGGACTATGGTTGAAGGGTTGCAGGGAAGTAATAGAATAGGGTGGATTGGCTTGCCAATGTTATTGCAATTGGGGAGGATGCTGAGAGGTATTGGAGAAGGGAGGTTGGGGGCTTGGTGAGAGATAATGGAATAGTGTGGAGTGGCTTGCTGGAAGATAATGGAGTAGAATGACATGTGGATTGCTGTGGGGTAATGGAGTAGGGAAAGAGGGGGGATTGTGGAGAGGTTATCGAGTTGGGTCAGGGAGTTGGGGATCAGTAATGGAGAAATGCATGGGTTTTGTGGACAGTTAATATAGTTTGATGTGGTGGTGTTCCTGTGAAGTAATGGAGTAGGGCAGGAGAGGATGCAGATAGGTAATGGAATAGGGCAAGAAGGGGAATGCTGAGATGTAATGGAGTGGGAGAGTTGGGGGTTGCTGAGAATTAATTGAGTAGGTTGGAGGGTAGTTTGCTGACTGGCAATGGATTAGTGCAAGGGAGAGTGGCTGAGTGGTAAAGGAGTAGTGTTGGGGATTTGCTATGAGGTAATGGCGTAGGGTTGGAAAGTTTGATGAGAGGTTATCGAGTCGGGGCGAGGGCATTGCGATTTGTTAATAGAGTAAGACTTCAGGGGTTTCTACGAGGCTCTAAAGGAAGTGTACGACCCATCAACCCAAGTCCAAAGCCCGCTGCACAGCTCAGATGGCAAAGTCCTCCTCAGCGACAAGATCTCAATCCTCAACCGATGGTCCGAACACTTACAAGCTCTTTTCAGTGCCAACCGCTCATTCCAAGATTCCGTCATGCTCCAGCTCCCTCAACAGGCCCTAAGGCTCGAGCTGGATGAGGTCCTGACCCAGGATGCGACATACAAGGCAATTGAACAACTGAAAAGTGGCAAAGCAGCAGGTATGGATGGAATCCCTCCAAAGGTCTGTTGGCTGGCGGCAAAACTCTGCATCTCAAACTGCATGAGTTTTTGAAGCTTTGTTTGGACCAAGGAAAACTGCCCCAAGACCTTCATGATGACATCATTATCACCCTGTACAAAAACAAAGGCGAGAAATCAGACTGCTCAAACTAAAGGGGATTATGCTACTCTCCTTTGCAGGCAAAATCTTCGCTAGTATTCTCCTAAATAGTATAATACCTAGTGTCGCCGAGAATATTCTCCCAGAATCACAGTCAGGCTTTCGCGCAAATAGAGGAACTACTGACATGGTCTTTGCCCTCAGACAGCTTCAATAAAAGTGCAGAGAACAAAACAAAGGACTCTACATCACCTTTATTGACCTCAACAAGGCCTTCGACACCGTGAGCAGGAAAGGGCTTTGGCAAATACTAGAGCACATCGGATGGCCCCCAAAGTTCCTCAACATTGTTATCCAATTGCATGAAAACCAACAAGGTCGAGTCATATACAGCAATGAGCTCTCTGAAGCCTTCTCCATTAACATAGGCGTGAGGCAAGGCTGTGTTCTCGCACCCACCCTCTTTCAATCTTCTTCAGCATGATGCTGAACCAAGCCATTAAAGACCTTACCAATGAAGACGCTGTTTACATCCGGTACTGCACGGATAGCAGTCTCTTCAATCTGAGGCACCTGCAAGCTCACACCAAGACACAAGAGAAACATTTCCGTGAAACACTCTTTGCAGACAATGCCGCTTTAGTTGCCCATTCAGAGCCTGATCTTCAGCACTTGACATCATGTTTTGTGGAAACTGCCAAAATGTTTGGCCTGGAAGTCAGCCTGAAGAAAATGGAGGTCCTCCATCATTTAGCTCCCCAACATGACGACCAGCCCCCCCAACATCTCCATCAGTCACACAAAACTCAAAACGGCAACCAGTTTACCTATCTCGGCTGAACAATTTCATCGGATGCAAGGATTGACAATGAGACAGACAACAGACTATTCGCCAAGGCAAATAGCGCCTTTGGAAGACTACACAAAAGAGTCTGGAAAAACAACTAACTGAAAAACCACACGGAGCTGTTGTCATACCCACACTCTTGTTTGGCTCCAAATCATGTGTCCTCTACCGACATCACCTACAGTTCCTAGAACGCTTCTACCAGCGTTGTCTCCGCTCCATCCTCAACATTCATTGGAGTGACTTCATCCCTAAAATCGAAGTACTCGAGATGGCAGAGGCTGACAGCATCAAATCCATGCTGTTGAAAATCCAATTGCGCTGTGTAGATCAGGTCTCAAGAATGAGGACCATTGCTTCACCAAGATCGTGTTATATGGTGTGCTCTCCACTGGCAATCGTGTCAGAGGTGCACCACAGGAAAGGTATAAGGACTGCCTAAAGAAATCTCTTGGTGCCTGCCACATTGACCACCGCCAGTGGGTTGATATCGCCTCAAACTGTACATCTTGGCACCTCAGAGTTCAGCGGGCAGCAACCTCCTTTGAAGAATTCCGCAGAGCCCACCTCACTGACAAAAGACGAAGGAGGAAAAACCCAACACCCAACCCCAACCAACCAATTTCCCCTGCAACCACTGCAACCACGTCTGCCTGTCCCGCATTGGATTTGTCAGCCACAAACGAGCCTGCAGCTGACGTGGACATTTACCCCTCCATATATCTCATCCGCGAAGCCAAGCTAAAGAAGAAGAATGGATTAAGATTGACAGGATTGCTGAGAACTAATTCCGAACAGTCAGAGGGATGGCTGAGAGGTATTTCAGTATGGTGAGTGTTTGCTGAGAGGTAATCGAGTTGTGTTGGGGGCACTGGGGACCAGTAATGGAGTATGGCAAGGGGATGTTGCGTTGCACACAAATAATGTAGTAGGGTGTGGGGTGTTCCTGAAATGTAATGGAGTAGGGCAAGAGGTTGATTGCGAAGAGTTAATGGAGTAGGGCAAGGGTTTGTGAGTAGGTAATCGAGTAGGGCGGGGCATTTTATTGAGAGGTTTTGGAGTAGGGTGGGGATTTCTGAGAGTTAATGTAGAAGTGTGCGGGGATTGCTGAGAGGTAATGGAATAGGGTGGGATAGTTCCTGGCAGTAATGGAGTAGGGCAAGGGGGCTGTGTTGTTGTGTAGAGTAAAGTAGTAGGGCAAGGGGCGGGGGTGCTGAGGAGAATTCATGGACTATGGTTGAAGGGTTGCAGGGAGGTAATAGAATAGGGTGGATTGGCTTGCCAATGGTATTGCAATTGGGGAGGATGCTGAGAGGTATTGGAGAAGGGTGGTGGGGGGCTTGGTGAGAGATAATGGAATAGTGTGGAGTGGCTTGCTGGAAGATAATGGAGTAGAATGCCATGTGGATTGCTGTGGGGTAATGGAGTAGGGAAAGAGGGGGGATTGTGGAGAGGTTATCGAGTTTCTTCAGGGAGTTGGGGATAAGTAATGGAGAAATGCATGGGTTTTGCAGACAGTTAATATAGTTTGATGTAGTGGTGTTCCTGTGAAGTAATGGAGTAGGGCAGGACAGGATGAAGATAGGTAATGGAATAGGGCAAGAGGGGGAATGCTGAGATGTAATGGAGTGGGAGAGATGGGGGTTGCTGAGAATTAATTGAGTAGGTTGGAGGGTAGTTTGCTGGCTGGCAATGGATTAGTGCAAGGGAGAGTGGCTGAGTGGTAAAGGAGTAGTGTTGGGGATTTGCTATGAGGTTATGGAGTAGGGTTGGAAAGTTTGCTGAGAGGTTATCGAGTCGGGTCGAGGGCATTGCGATTTGTTAATAGAGTAAGACTTCAGGGGTTTCTACGAGGCTCTAAAGGCAGTGTACGGCCCATCAACCCATGTCCAAAGCCCGCTGCGCAGCTCAGATGGCAAAGTCCTCATCAGCGACAAGATCTCCATCCTCAACCGATGGTCCGAATGCTTCCAATCTCTTTTCAGTGCCAATCGCTCAGTCCAAGTTTCCGCCCTGCACCAGCTAACTCACAGCCCCTAAGGCTAGAGCTGGATGTGGTCCTTACCCAGGATGAGACATATAAGGCAATTGAACAACTGAAAAGTGGCAAAGCAGCAGGTATGGATGGAATCCCCCCAGAGGTCTGGAAGGCTGGCGGCAAAACTCTGCATCTCAAACTGCATGAGTTTTTTAAGCTCTGTTTGGACCAAGGGAACCTGCCCCAAGACCTTTGTGATGCCATCATCATCTTGACCCTGTACAAAAACAAAGGCGAGAAATCAGACTGCTCAAACTACAGGGGAATCACGCTGCTCTCCATTGCAAGCAAAATCTTCGCTAGGATTCTCCTAAATAGAATAATACCTAGTGTCGCCAAGAATATTCTCCCAGAATCACAGTGCGGCTTTCGTGCAAACAGAGGAACTACTAACATGGTCTTTGCACTCAGACAGCTCAAAGAAGAGTGCAGAGAACAAAATGAAGGACTCTACATCACCTTTGTTGACCTCTCCAAAGCCTTCGACACCGTGAGCAGGAAAGAGCTTTGGCAAATACTAGAGCGCATTGCATGCACCCCAATGTTCCTCAACATGGTTATCCAACTGCGCAAAAACCAACAAGGTCGAGTCAGATACAGCAATGAGCTCTCTGAAGACTTCTCCATTAACATAGGCGTGAATCAAAGCTCTGTTCTCGCACCAACCCGCTTTCAATCTTCTTCAGCATGATGCTGAACCAAGCCATGAAAGACCTCAACAATTAAGATGCTGTTTACATCCGGAACTGCACGGATGGCAGTCTCTTCAATCTGAGGCTCCTGAAAGCTCACACGAAGACACAAGAGCAACTTGTTCGTGAACTACTCTTTGCAGACGATGCCGCTTTAGTTGCCCATTCAGAGCCAGCTCTTCAGCGCTTGACGTCCTGTTTTCCAGAAACTGCCAAAATGTTTGGCCTGGAAGTCAGCCTGAAGAAAACTGAAGTCCTCCATCAGCTAGCCCCCCCACATCTCCATTGGGCACTCAAAACTCAAAATGGTTAACCAGTTTACCTACCTTGACCGCACAATTTCATCGGGTGCAAGGATCGACCATGAGATAGACAACAGACTCGCCAAGGCAAAGAGCGCCTTTAGAAGGCTACACAGAAGAGTCTGGAAAAACAACCAACTGAAAAACCGCACAGAGCCGTTGTCAGACCCACACTCTTGTTTGGCTCCAAATCATGGATCCTCTACAGACATCACCTATAGCTCCTAGAACGCTTCCACCAGTGTTGTCTCTGCTCCATCCTCAACATTCATTGGAGTGACTTCATCCCTAAAATCGAAGTACTCGAGATGGCAGAGGCCGACAGCATCGAATCCATGCTGTTGAAAATCCAACTGCGCTGGGTAGATCATGGCTCCCGAATGGAGGACCATCGCCTCCCCAAGATAGTGTTATATTCTGAGCTCTTCACTGGCCATCGTGTCAGAGGTGCTCCAAAGAAGAGGGACAAGGATTGCCTAAAGAAATCTCTTGGTGCCTGCCACATTGACCACCGCCAGTGGGTTGATATCACCTCAAACTATACATCTTGGCGCCTCAGAGATCAGCGGGTAGCAACCTCCTTTGAAGAAGTCCGCAGAGACCACCTCACTGACAAAAGACGAACGAGGAAAAACCCAACACGCAACCCCAACCAACCAATTTCCCCTGCAACCACTGTAACCATGTCTGCCTCTCCCGCATTTGAGATGTCAGCCACAAACGAGGCTGCAGCTGACATGGACATTTACCCCTCCATAAATCTTCATCCGCGAAGCCAAGCTAAAGAAGAAGAATGGAGTAAGATTGACAGGATTGCTGAGAACTAATTCTGAACAGTCAGAGGGATTGCTGAGAGGTAATGCAGTATAGTGAGAGGTTGCTGAGAGGTAATCGAGTTGTGTTGGGGGCATTGGGAACCAGTAATGGAGTCTGGCAAGGGGATGTTGCACACAATTAATGTAGTAGGGTATGGGGTTTTCCTGAGTTGTAATGGAGTAGGGCAAGATGTTGTTTGCGATGTGTTAATGGAGTAGGGCAGGGGTTTGTGAGTAGGTAATGGAGTAGGGCGGGGCATGTTATTGAGAGGTTTTGGAGTAGGGCGGGGATTTCTCAGAGTTAATGTAGAAGTGTGCGGGGATTGCTGAGAGATAATGGAGTAGGGTGTGATAGTTCCTGGCAGTAATGGAGTAGGGTAAGGGGGTGTGTGGTTTTGTAGAATAAAGTAGTAGGGCAAGTGGCAGTGGTGCTGAGGAGAATTCATGGACTATGGTGGAAGGGTTACAGGGAGGTAATAGAATAGGGTGGATTGGTTTGCCAACGGTATTGCAATTGGGGAAGATGCTGAGAGGTATTGGAGAAGGGTGGTGGGGGGTTTGGTGAGAGATATTGGAATAGTGTGTAGGGGTTTGCTGGATGATAATGGAGTAGAATGGCATGTGGATTGCTGCGGGGTAATGGAGTAGGGAAAAGGGGGGTTGTGGAGAGGTTATCGAGTTGGGTCAGGGAGTTGGGGATCAGTAATGGAGAAATGCATGGGTTTTGCGGACAGTTAATATAATTTGATGGGGTGGTGTTCCTGTGAAGTAATGGAGTAGGGTGTGGGAGGTTGCAGATACGTTATGGAGTAGGGCAAGAGGGGCAACACTGAGAAGTAATGGAGTGGGAGATTTGGGGGTTGCTGAGAATTAATTGAGTAGGTTGGAGGGTGGTTTGCTGACAGGTAATATAGTAGAGCAAGGGAGAGTTGCTGAGAGGTTACGGAGAAGGGCAGGAATTGCTGAGAGGTAAATGAGTAGTGTTGGGGGTTTGCTATGAGGTAATGGAGAAGGGTGGGAGGGTTTGCTGAAAGGTTATAGAGTCAGGTCGGAGGCATTGGGTATTGTTTATAGAGTAAGACTTCAGGGATTTCTACGAGGCTCTAAATGCAGTGTATGGCCCCTCAACCCAAGTCCAAAGCCCGCTGCGCTGCTCAGATGGCAATGTCCTCCTCAGCGACAAGATCTCCATCCTCAACCGATGGACCGAACACTTCCAAACTCAATTCAGTGCCAACCACTCATTCCAGGATTCCGCCCTGCTCCAGCACCCTCAACAGCACCTAAGGCGCAGCTGGATGAGGTCCTTACCCAGGATTAGACATACAAGGCAATTGAACAACTGAAAAGTGGCAAAGCAGCAGGTATGGATGGAAACCCCCCAGAGGTCTGGAAGGCTGGCGGCAAAACTCTGCATCTCAAACTGCATGAGTTTTTGAAGTTTGTTTGGACCAAGGAAAGCTGCCCCAATACCTTCATGATGCCATCATTACCACCCTGTACAAAAACAAAGGCAAGAAATCAGACTGCTCAAACTATAGGGGAATCATGCTGCTCACCATTGCAGGCAAAATCTTCGCTAGGATTCTCGTAAATAGTATAATACCTAGTGTCGCCGAGAATATTCTCCCAGAATCACAGTGCGGCTTTCGCGCAAACAGAGGAACTATTGACATGGTCTTTGCCCTCAGACAGCTCCAAGAAAAGTACAGAGAACAAAACAAAGGACTCTACATCACCATTGTTGACCTCAACAATGCCTTCGAAACCGTGAGCAGGAGAGGGCTTTGGCAAATACTAGAGCACATCGGATGCCCCCCCAATGTTCCTCAACATGGTTATCCAACTGCATGAAAACCAACAAGGTCGAGTCAGATACAGCAATGAGCTCTCTGAAGACTTCTCCATTAACATAGGTGTGAAGCAAAGCTGTGTTATCGCACCAACCCGCTTTCAATCTTCTTCAGCATGATGCTGAACCAAGCCATGAAAGACCTCAGCAATGAAGACGCTGTTTACATCCGGTTCTGCACGGATGGCAGTCTCTTCAATCTGAGGCGCCTGCAAGCTCACACCAAGACACAAGAGAAACTTTTCCATGAAACACTCTTTGCAGAAGATGCCGCTTTAGTTGCCCATTCAGAGCCTGATCTTCAGCACTTGACATCATGTTTTGTGGAAACTGCCAAAATGTTTGGCCCGGAAGTCAGCCTGAAGAAAATGGAGGTCCTCCATCATTTAGCTCCCCAACATGACTACCAGCCCCCCAACATCTCCATCGGTCACACAAAACTCAAAGCGGCAACCAGTTTACCTATCTCGGCTGCACAATTTCATCGGATGCAAGGATTGACAATGAGACAGACAACAGACTCGCCAAGGCAAATATCACCTTTGGAAGACTACACAAAAGAGTCTGGAAAAACAACCAACTGAAAAACAACACGGAGCTGTTGTCATACCCACACTCTTGTTTGGCTCCAAATCATGGGTCCTCTAACGACATCACCTACAGCTCCTAGAAAGCTTCCACCAGCGTTGTCTCCGCTCCATCCTCAACATTCATTGGAGTGACTTCATCCCTAAAATCGAAGTACTCGAGATGGCAGAGGCTGACAGCATCGAATCCATGCTGTTGAAAATCCAATTGCGCTGTGTAGATCATGTCTCCAGAATGAGGACCATTGCCTCTCCAAAATCGTGTTATATGGTGTGCTCTCCACTGGCCATCGTGTCAGAGGTGCACCAAAGGAAAGGTATAAGGACTGCCTATAGAAATCTCTTGGTGCCTGCCACATTGACCACCGCCAGTGGGTCGATATCGCCTCAAACTGTACATCTTGGCACCTCAGAGTTCGGCGGGCAGCAACCTCCTTTGAAGAATACCGCAGAGCCCACTCACTGACAAAAGACGAAGGAGGAAAAACCCAACAACCAACCCCAACCAACCAATTACCCCTGCAACCACTGCAACCATGTCTGCCTGTCCCGCATTGGACTTGTCAGCCACAAACGAGCCTGCAGCTGACGTGGACATTTACCCCTCCATATATCTTCATCCACGAAGCCAAGCTAAAGAAGAAGAATGGATTAAGATTGACAGGATTGCTGAGAACTAATTCTGAACAGTCAGAGGGATTGCTGAGAGGTAATTCAGTATGGTGAGTGTTTGCTGAGAGGTAATCGAGTTGTGTTGGGGGCACTGGGGACCAGTAATGGAGTATGGCAAGGGGATGTTGCACACAATTAATGTAGTAGGGTGTGGGGTGTTCCTGAAATGTAATGGAGTAGGGAAAGAGGTTCATTGCGAAGAGTTAATGGAGTAGGGCAAGGGTTTGTGAGTACATAATCGAGTAGGGCGGGGCATTTTATTGAGAGGTTTTGGAGTAGGGTGGGGATTTCTGAGAGTTAATGTAGAAGTGTGCGGGGATTGCTGAGAGGTAATGGAATAGGGTGGGATAGTTCCCGGCAGTAATGGAGTAGGGCAAGGTGGGTGTGTTGTTGTGTAGAGTAAAGTAGTAGGGCAAGGGGCGGGGATGCTGAGGAGAATTCATGGACTATGGTTGAAGGGTTGCAGGGAAGTAATAGAATAGGGTGGATTGGCTTGCCAATGGTATTGCAATTGGGGAGGATGCTGAGAGGTATTGGAGAAGGGAGGTTGGGGGCTTGGTGAGAGATAATGGAATAGTGTGGAGTGGCTTGCTGGAAGATAATGGAGTAGAATGACATGTGGATTGCTGTGGGGTAATGGAGTAGGGAAAGAGGGGGGATTGTGGAGAGGTTATCGAGTTGGGTCAGGGAGTTGGGGATCAGTAATGGAGAAATGCATGGGTTTTGTGGACAGTTAATATAGTTTGATGTGGTGGTGTTCCTGTGAAGTAATGGAGTAGGGCAGGAGAGGATGCAGATAGGTAATGGAATAGGGCAAGAGGGGGAATGCTGAGATGTAATGGAGTGGGAGAGTTGGGGGTTGCTGAGAATTAATTGAGTAGGTTGGAGGGTAGTTTGATGACTGTCAATGGATTAGTGCAAGGGAGAGTGGCTGAGTGGTAAAGGAGTAGTGTTGGGGATTTGCTATGAGGTAATGGCGTAGGGTTCGAAAGTTTGCTGAGAGGTTATCGAGTCGGGTCGAGGGCATTGCAATTTGTTAATAGAGTAAGACTTCAGGGGTTTCTACGAGGCTCTAAAGGCAGTGTACGGCCCATCAACCCAAGTCCAAAGCCCGCTGCGCAGCTCAGATGGCAAAGTCCTCCTCAGCGACAAGATCTCCATCCTCAACCGATGGTCCGAATGCTTCCAATCTCTTTTCAGTGCCAATCGCTCAGTCCAAGATTCCGCCCTGCTCCAGCTAACTCACAGCCCCTAAGGCTAGAGCTGGATGTGGTTCTTACCCAGGATGAGACATATAAGGCAATTGAACAACTGAAAAGTGGCAAAGCAGCAGGTATGGATGGAATCCCCCCAGAGGTCTGGAAGGCTGGCGGCAAAACTCTGCATCTCAAACTGCATGAGTTTTTTAAGCTCTGTTTGGACCAAGGGAAACTGCCCCAAGACCTTCGTGATGCCATCATCATCTTCACCCTGTACAAAAACAAAGGCGAGAAATCAGACTGCTCAAACTTCAGGGGAATCACGCTGCTCTCCATTGCAAGCAAAATCTTCGCTAGGATTCTCCTAAATAGAATAATACCTAGTGTCACCAAGAATATTCTCCCAGAATCACCGTGCGGCTTTCGTGCAAACAGAGGAACTACTGACATGGTCTTTGCACTCAGACAGCTCCAAGAAAAGTGCAGAGAACAAAATGAAGGACTCTACATCACCTTTGTTGACCTCTCCAAAGCCTTCGACACCGTGAGCAGGAAAGAGCTTTGGCAAATACTAGAGCGCATTGGATGCACCCCAATGTTCCTCAACATGGTTATCCAACTGCGCAAAAACCAACAAGGTCAGGTCAGATACAGCAATGAGCTCTCTGAAGACTTCTCCATTAATATAGGCGTGAATCAAGGCTGCGTCCTCGCACTAACCCTCTTTTCAATCTTCTTCAGCATGATGCTGAACCAAGCCATGAAAGACCTCAACAATTAAGATGCTGTTTACATCCGGAACCGCACGGATGGAGGTCTCTTCAATCTGAGGCTCCTGAAAGCTCACACGAAGACACAAGAGCAACTTGTTCGTGAACTATTCTTTGCAGACGATGCCGCTTTAGTTGCCCATTCAGTGCCAGCTCTTCAGCGCTTGACGTCCTGTTTTCCAGAAACTGCCAAAATGTTTGGCCTGGAAGTCAGCCTGAAGAAAACTGAAGTCCTCCATCAGCCAGCCCCCCCACATCTCCATTGGGCACTCAAAACTCAAAATGGTTAACCAGTTTACCTACCTTGACAGCACAATTTCATCGGGTGCAAGGATCGACCATGAGATAGACAACAGACTCGCCAAGGCAAAGAGCGCCTTTGGAAGGCTACACAGAAGAGTCTGGAAAAACAACCAACTGAAAAACCGCACAGAGCCGTTGTCATACCCACACTCTTGTTTGGCTCCAAATCATGGATCCTCTACCGACATCACCTACAGCTCCTAGAACGCTTCCACCAGTGTTGTCTCTGCTCTATCCTCAACATTCATTGGAGTGACTTCATCCCTAAAATCGAAGTACTCGAGATGGCAGAGGCCGACAGCATCGAATCCATGCTGTTGAAAATCCAACTGCGCTGGGTAGATCATGGCTCCCGAATGGAGGACCATCGCCTCCCCAAGATAGTGTTATATTCTGAGCTCTTCACTGGCCATCGTGTCAGAGGTGCTCCAAAGAAGAGGGACAAGGATTGCCTAAAGAAATCTCTTGGTGCCTGCCACATTGACCACCGCCAGTGGGTTGATATCACCTCAAACTATACATCTTGGCACCTCAGAGATCAGCGGGCAGCAACCTCCTTTGAAGAAGTCCGCAGAGACCACCTCACTGACAAAAGACGAACGAGGAAAAACCCAACACGCAACCCCAACCAACCAATTTCCCCTGCAACCACTGTAACCATGTCTGCCTCTCCCGCATTGGAGATGTCAGCCACAAACGAGGCTGCAGCTGACATGGACATTTACCCCTCCATAAATCTTCATCCGCGAAGCCAAGCTAAAGAAGAATGGAGTAAGATTGACAGGATTGCTGAGAACTAATTCTGAACAGTCAGAGGGATTGCTGAGAGGTAATGCAGTATAGTGAGAGGTTGCTGAGAGGTAATCGAGTTGTGTTGGGCGCATTGGGATCCAGTAATGGAGTCTGGCAAGGGGATGTTGCACACAATTAATGTAGTAGGGTATGGGGTTTTCCTGAGTTGTAATGGAGTAGGGCAAGAGGTTGTTTGCGATGTGTTAATGGAGTAGGGCAGGGGTTTGTGAGTAGGTAATGGAGTAGGGCGGGGCATTTTATTGAGAGGTTTTGGAGTAGGGCGGGGATTTCTCAGAGTTAATGTAGAAGTGTGCGGTGATTGCTGAGAGGTAATGGAGTAGGGTGTGATAGTTCCTGGCAGTAGTGGAATAGGGTAAGGGGGTGTGTGGTTTTGTAGAATAAAGTAGTAGGGCAAGTGGCAGTGGTGCTGAGGAGAATTCATGGACTATGGTGGAAGGGTTACAGGGAGGTAATAGAATAGGGTGGATTGGTTTTCCAACGGTATTGCAATTGGGGAAGATGCTGAGAGGTATTGGAGAAGGGTGGTGGGGGGTTTGGTGAGAGATATTGGAATAGTGTGTAGGGGTTTGCTGGATGATAATGGAGTAGAATGGCATGTGGATTGCTGCGGGGTAATGGAGTAGGGAAAAGGGGGGTTGTGGAGAGGTTATCGAGTTGGGTCAGGGAGTTGGGGATCAGTAATGGAGAAATGCATGGGTTTTGCGGACAGTTAATATAATTTGATGGGGTGGTGTTCCTGTGAAGTAATGGAGTAGGGTGTGGGAGGTTGCAGATAGGTAATGGAGTAGGGCAAGAGGGGCAACGCTGAGAAGTAATGGAGTGGGAGAGTTGGGGGTTGCTGAGAATTAATTGAGTAGGTTGGAGGGTGGTTTGCTGACAGGTAATATAGTAGAGCAAGGGAGAGTTGCTGAGAGGTTAAGGAGAAGGGCAGGAATTGCTGAGAGGTAAATGAGTAGTGTTGGGGGTTTGCTATGAGGTAATGGAGTAGGGTGGGAGGGTTTGCTGAAAGGTTATAGAGTCAGGTCGGAGGCATTGGGTATTGTTTATAGAGTAAGACTTCAGGGGATTCTACGAGGCTCTAAATGCAGTGTATGGCCCCTCAACCCAAGTCCAAAGCCCGCTGCGCTGCTCAGATGGCAAAGTCCTCCTCAGCGACAAGATCTCCATCCTCAACCGATTGTCCGAACACTTCCAATCTCAATTCAGTGCCAACCACTCATTCCAAGATTCCGCCCTGCGCCAGCTCCCTCAACAGCCCCTAAGGCTCAGCTGGATGAGGTCCTTACCCAGGATTAGACATACAAGGCAATTGAACAACTGAAAAGTGGCAAAGCAGCAGGTATGGATGGAATCCCCCCCAGCGGTCTGGAAGGCTGGCGGCAAAACTCTGCATCTCAAACTGCATGAGTTTTTGAAGTTTGTTTGGACCAAGGAAAGCTGCCCCAATACCTTCATGATGCCATCATTACCACCCTGTACAAAAACAAAGGCAAGAAATCAGACTGCTCAAACTATAGGGGAATCATGCTGCTCACCATTGCAGGCAAAATCTTCGCTAGGATTCTCCTAAATAGTATAATACCTAGTGTCGCCGAGAATATTCTCCCAGAATCACAGTGCGGCTTTCGCGCAAACAGAGGAACTATTGACATGGTCTTTGCCCTCAGACAGCTCCAAGAAAAGTGCAGAGAACAAAACAAAGGACTCTACATCACCTTTGTTGACCTCAACAAAGTCTTCGAAACCGTGAGCAGGAGAGGGCTTTGGCAAATACTAGATCTCATCGGATGCCCCCCCAATGTTCCTCAACATGGTTATGCAACTGCATGAAAACCAACAAGGTCGAGTCAGATACAGCAATGAGCTCTCTGAAGACTTCTCCATTAACATAGGTGTGAAGCAAAGCTGTGTTCTCGCACCAACCCGCTTTCAATCTTCTTCAGCATGATGCTGAACCAAGCCATGAAAGACCTCAGCAATGAAGACGCTGTTTACATCCGGTACTGCACGGATGGCAGTCTCTTCAATCTGAGGCGCCTGCAAGCTCACACCAAGACACAAGAGAAACTTTTCCGTGAAACACTCTTTGCAGAAGATGCCGCTTTAGTTGCCCATTCAGAGCCTGATCTTCAGCACTTGACATCATGTTTTGTGGAAACTGCCAAAATGTTTGGCCTGGAAGTCAGCCTGAAGAAAATGGAGGTCCTCCATCATTTAGCTCCCCACCATGACTACCAGCCCCCCAACATCTCCATCGGTCACACAAAACTCAAAGCGGCAACCAGTTTACCTATCTCGGCTGCACAATTTCATCGGATGCAAGGATTGACAATGAGACAGACAACAGACTCGCCAAGGCAAATATCACCTTTGGAAGACTACACAAAAGAGTCTGGAAAAACAACCAACTGAAAAACAACACGGAGCTGTTGTCATACCCACACTCTTCTTTGGCTCCAAATCATGGGTCCTCTAACGACATCACCTACAGCTCCTAGAAAGCTTCCACCAGCGTTGTCTCCGCTCCATCCTCAACATTCATTGGAGTGACTTCATCCCTAAAATCGAAGTACTCGAGATGGCAGAGGCTGACAGCATCGAATCCATGCTGTTGAAAATCCAATTGCGCTGTGTAGATCATGTCTCCAGAATGAGGACCACTGCCTCACCAAGATCGTGTTATATGGTGTGCTCTCCACTGGCCATCGTGTCAGAGGTGCACCACAGCAAAGGTATAAGGACTGCCTAAAGAAATCTCTTGGTGCCTGCCACATTGACCACCGCCAGTGGGTTGATATCGACTCAAACTGTACATCTTGGCACCTCAGAGTTCAGCTGGCAGCAACCTCCTTTGAAGAATACTGCAGAGCCCACCTCACTGACAAAAGACGAAGGAGGAAAAACCCAATACCCAACCCCAACCAACCAATTTCCCCTGCAACCACTGCAACCATGTCTGCCTGTCCCGCATTGGACTTGTCAGCCACAAACGAGCCTGCAGCTGACGTGGACATTGACCCCTGCATATATCTTCATCCGCGAAGCCAAGCTAAAGAAGAAGAATGGATTAAGATTGACAGGATTGCTGAGAACTAATTCTGAACAGTCAGAGGGATTGCTGAGAGGTAATTCAGTATGGTGAGTGTTTGCTGAGAGGTTATCGAGTTGTGTTGGGGGCACTGGGGACCAGTAATGAAGTCTGGCAAGGGGATGTTGCACACAATTAATGTAGTAGGGTGTGGGGTGTTCCTGAAATATAATGGAGAAGGGCAAGAGGTTGATTGCGAAGAGTTAATGGAGTAGGGCAAGGGTTTGTGAGTAGGTAATCGAGTAGGGCGGGGCATTTTATTGAGAGGTTTTGGAGTAGGGCGGGGATTTCTGAGAGTTAATGTAGAAGTGTGCGGGGATTGCTGAGAGGTAATGGAATAGGGTGGGATATTTCCTGGCAGTAATGGAGTAGGGCAAGGGGGGTGTGTTGTTGTGTAGAGTAAAGTAGTAGGGCAAGGGGCGGGGGTGCTGAGGAGAATTCATGGACTATGGTTGAAGGGTTGCAGGGAGGTAATAGAATAGGGTGGATTGGCTTGCCAATGGTATTGCAATTGGGGAGGATGCTGAGAGGTATTGGAGAAGGGTGGTGGGGGGCTTGGTGAGAGATAATGGAATAGTGTGGAGGGGCTTGCTGGAAGATAATGGAGTAGAATGACATGTCGATTGCTGTGGGGTAATGGAATAGGGAAAGAGGGGGGATTGTGGAGAGGTTATCGAGTTGGGTCAGGGAGTTGGGGATCAGTAATGGAGAAATGCATGGGTTTTGCGGACAGTTAATATAGTTTGATGTGGTAGTGTTCCTGTGAAGTAATGGAGTAGGGCAGGAGAGGACGCAGATAGGTAATGGAGTAGGGCAAGAGGGGGAATGCTGAGAAGTAATGGAGTGGGAGAGTTGGGGGTTGCTGAGAATTAATTGAGTAGGTTGGAGGGTAGTTTGCTGACTGGCAATGGATTAGTGCAAGGGAGAGTGGCTGAGTGGTAAAGGAGTAGTGTTGGGGATTTGCTATGAGGTAATGGCGTAGGGTTCAAAAGTTTGCTGAGAGGTTATCGAGTCGTGTCGAGGGCATTGCGATTTGTTAATAGAGTAAGACTTCAGGGGTTTCTACGAGGCTCTAAAGGCAGTGTACGGCCCATCAACCCAAGTCCAAAGCCCGCTGCGCAGCTCAGAAGGCAAAGTCCTCCTCAGCGACAAGATCTCCATCCTCAACCGATGGTCCGAATGCTTCCAATCTCTTTTCAGTGCCAACCGCTCATTCCAAGATTCCGCCCTGCTCCAGCTCCCTCAACAGGCCCTAAGGATCGAGCTGGATGAGGTCCTGACCCAGGATGAGACATACAAGGCAATTGAACAACTGAAAAGTGGCAAAGCAGCAGGTATGGATGGAATCCCTCCAAAGGTCTGGTGGCTGGCGGCAAAACTCTGCATCTCAAACTGCATGAGTTTTTGAAGCTTTGTTTGGACCAAGGAAAACTGCCCCAAGACCTTCATGATGACATCATTATCACCCTGTACAAAAACAAAGGCGAGAAATCAGACTGCTCAAACTAAAGGGGATCATGCTGCTCTCTTTTGCAGGCAAAATCTTCGCTAGTATTCTCCTAAATAGAATAATACCTAATGTCGCCGAGAATATTCTCCCAGAATCACAGTCAGGCTTTCGCGCAAACAGAGGAACTACTGACATGGTCTTTGCCCTCAGACAGCTCCAAGAAAAGTGCAGAGAACAAAACAAAGGACTCTACATCACCTTTGTTGACCTCAACAAATCCTTCGACACCGTGAGCAGGAAAGGGCTTTGGCAAATACTAGAGCGCATCGGATGCCCCCCAAAGTTCCTCAACATGGTTATCCAATTGCATGAAAACCAACAAGGTCGAGTCAGATACAGCAATGATCTCTCCGAAGCCTTCTCCATTAACATAGGCGTGAAGCAAGGCTGTGTTCTCGCACCCACCCTCTTTCAATCTTCTTCAGCATGATGCTGAACCAAGCCATGAAAGACCTTAGCAATGAAGACGCTGTTTACATCCGGTACTGCACGGATGGCAGTCTCTTCAATCTGAGGCACCTGCAAACTCACACCAAGACACAAGAGAAACTTTTCCGTGAACTACTCTTTGCAGACGACGCCGCTTTGGTTGCCCATTCAAATCCTGCTCTTCAGCACTTGACGTCATGTTTTGTGGAAACTGCCAAAATGTTTGGCCTGGAAGACAGCCTGAAGAAAATGGAGGTCCTCCATCATTTAGCTCCCCACCATGACGACCAGCCCCCCAACATCTCCATCAGTCACACAAAACTCAAAACGGCAACCAGTTTACCTATCTCGGCTGCACAATTTCATCGGATGCAAGGATTGACAATGAGACAGACAACAGACTCGCCAAGGCAAAGAGCGCCTTTGGAAGGCTACACAGAAGAGTCTGGAAAAACAACCAACTGAAAAACCGCACAGAGCCGTTGTCATACCCACACTCTTGTTTGGCTCCAAATCATGTGTCCTCTACCGACATCACCTACAGTTCCTAGAACGCTAACACCAGCATTGTCTCCGCTCCATCCTCAACATTCATTGGAGTGACTTCATCCCTAAAATCGAAGTACTCGAGATGGCAGAAACCGACAGCATCGAATCCATGCTGTTGAAAATCCATCTGCGCTGGGTAGATCATGTCTCCAGAATGAGGACCAATGCCTCCCCAAGATCGTGTTAAATGGTGAGCACTCCACTGGCCATCGTGTCAGAGGTGCACCAAAGAAAAGGTACAAGGTCTGCCTAAAGAAATCTCTTGGTGCCTGCCACATTGACCACCACCAGTGGGTTGATATCGCCTCAAACTGTACATCTTGGCGCCTCAGAGTTCAGCGGGCAGCAGACCGCAGACACCACCTCACTGACAAAAGACGAAGGAGGAAAAACCCAACACCCAACCCCAACCAACCAATTTCCCCTGCAACCACTGCAACCATTTCTGCCTGTCCCGCATTGGACTTGTCAGCCACAAACGAGCCTGCAGCTGACGTGGACATTTACCCCTCCATATATCTTCATCTGCGAAGCGAAGCTAAAGAAGAAGAATGGAGTAAGATTGACAGGATTGCTGAGAACTAATTCTGAACAGTCAGAGGGATTTCTGAGAGGTAATTCAGTATGGTGAGTGTTTGCTGAGAGGTAATCGAGTTGTGTTGGGGGCACTGGGGACCAGTAATGGAGTATGGCAAGGGGATGTTGTACACAATTAATGTAGTAGGGTGTGGGGTGTTCCTGAAATGTAATGGAGTGGGGCAAGAGGTTGCTTGCGAAGAGTTAATGGAGTAGGGCAAGGGTTTGTGAGTAGGTAATGGAGTAGGGCATGTAATGTTATTGAGAGGTTTTGGAGTAGGGCGGGGATTTCTGAGAGTTAATGTAGAAGTGTGCGGGGATTGCTGAGACGTAATGGAGTAGGGTCAGATAGTTCCTGGCAGTAATGGAGTAGGGCAAGGGGGGTGTGTGGTTGTGTAGAGTAAAGTAGTAGGGCAAGGGGCGGGGGTGCTGAGGAGAATTCATGGACTATGGTGGAAGGATGATGGGAGGTAATAGAATAGGGTGGATTGGCTTGCTCAATGGTATTACAATTGGGGAGGATGCTGAGAGGTATTGGAGAAGGGTGGTGGGGGGTTTGGTGAGAGATAATGGATATTGTGGAGGGGCTTGCTGGAAGATAATGGAGTAGAATGGAATGTGGATTGCTGCGGGGTAATGGAGTAGGGAAAGAGGGGGTGTTGTGGAGACGTTATCGAGTTGGGTCAGGGAGTTGGGGATCAGTAATGGAGAAATGCATGGATTTTGTGGACAGTTAATATAGTTTGATGTGGTGGTGTTCCTGTGAAGTAATGGAGTTGGGCGGGGGAGCTTGCTGATAGGTAATGGCATAGGGCTAGAGGGGGAATGCTGAGAAGTAATAGAGTGGGAGAGTTGGGGGTTGCTGAGAATTAATTGCGTAGGTTGGAGTGGGGGTTGCTGACAGGTAATGGAGTAGAGCAAGAGAGAGTTGCTGTGAGGTAAAGGAGTAGGGCAGGCATTGCTGATAGGTAAATGAGTAGTGTTGGGGGTTTGCTATGGTGTAATTGCGTAGGGTGGGTGTGTTTGCTGAGAGGTTATCGAGTCAGGTCAGGGGCATTGGGAATTGTTTATAGAGTAAGACTTCAGGCGTTTCTACGAGGCTGTAAAGGCAGTGTACGGCCCCTTACCCCAAGTCTAAAGCACGGTGCGCAGCTCAGATGGCAAAGTCCTCCTCAGCGACAAGATCTCCATCCTCAACCGATGGTCCGAACACTTCCAACCACTCAGTCCAAGATTCCGCCCTGCTCCAGCTCCCTCAACAGCCCCTAAGGCTAGAGCTGGATGATGTCCTTACCCAGGATGAGACATATAGGGCAATTGAACAACTGAAAAGTGGCAAAGCAGCAGGTATTGATGGAATCCCCCCAGAGGTCTGGAAGGCTGGTAGCAAAACTCTGCATCTCAAACTGCATGAGTTTTTGAAGCTTTGTTTGGAGCAAGGAAAACTGCCCCAAGACCTTCGTGATGCCATCATCATCACCCTGTACAAAATCAAAGGTGAGAAATCAGACTGCTCAAACTACAGGGGAATCACGTTGCTCTCCATTGCAGGCAAAATCTTCACTAGGATTCTCCTAAATAGAATAATACCTAGTGTCACCGAGAATATTCTCCCAGAATCACAGTGCAGCTTTCGTGCAAACAGAGGAACTACTGACATGGTCTTTGCCCTCAGACAGCTCCAAGAAAAGTGCAGAGAACAAAACAAAGGACTCTACATCACCTTTGTTGACCTCAACAAAGCCTTCGACACCGTGAGCAGGAAAGGGCTTTGGCAAATACTAGAGCGCATCAGATGCCCCCCAAAGTTCCTCAACATTGTTATCTAACTGCATGAAAACCAACAAGGTCGAGTCAGATACAGCAATGAGCTCTCTGAAGCCTTCTCCATTAACATAGGCATGAAGCAAGGCTGTGTTCTCGCACCAACCCTCTTTTCAATATTCTTCAGCATGATGCTGAACCAAGCCATGAAAGACCTCAACAATGAAGATGCTGTTTACATCCGGTACCGCACGGATGGCAGTCTCTTCAATCTGAGGCGCCTGCAAGCTCACACCAAGACACAAGAGAAACTTTTCCGTGAACTACTCTTTGCAGACGATGCCGCTTTAGTTGCCCATTCAGAGCTAGTTCTTCTGCAGTTGACGTCGTGTTTTGTGGAAACTGCCAAAATGTTTGTCCTGGAAGTCAGCCTGAAGAAAATGGAGGTCATCCATCAGGCAGCTCCCCACCATGACTACCAGCCCCCCAACATCTCCATCGGCCACACAAAACTCAAAACGGTCAACCAGTTTACCTATCTCGGCTGCACCATTTCATCAGATGCAAGGATCAACAACGAGATAGACAAAAGACTCTCCAAGGCAAATAGCACCTTTGGAAGACTACACAAAAGTATCTGGGAAAACAACCAACTGAAAAACCTCACAAAGATAAGCGTAGACAGTCCCGTTGTCAGACCCACACTCCTCTTCGGCTCCGAATCATGCGTCCTCTACCGACATCACCTATGGCTCCTAGAACGCTTCCACCAGCGTTGTCTCCACTTCATCCTCAACATTCATTGGAGCGCCTTCACCCCTAACATCGAAGTACTCGAGATGGCGGAGGCTGACAGCATCGAGTCCATGCTGCTGAAAATCCAGCTGCGCTGGGTGGGTCACGTCTCCAGAACGGAGGACCATTGTTTTCCCAAGATCATGTTATATGGCGAGCTCTCCACTGGCCACCATGACAGAGGTGCACCAAAGAAGAGGTACAAGGACTGCCTAAAAAAATCTCTTGGTGCCTGCCACATTGATCGAACGAAGTGAGGCTGCACTTGCTCGAGCAAGTGGTAGAAAAACTAGAGGACGTGGCCCGGATTGCAATCACAATGGAGGATGCAGCCTTAAAGTCCACCGACTTCTCTAGGGACTGGATCCCACGTTCTGATGTGAGTAGAGTGCCCTTCTACTCTATCACCCCCTGAGATACTGATGGCCTGTCGGCTGCTGCTACACTGCCCTGTGCAAACCCAAAATGTTATTCCTGCGGGAGGGACAAACACAGCAGGTCCCAGTGCCCAGCAAGAAAAGCCAGGTGCCAGAAGTGGCTTAAAAAGGGCCACTTTGCTGCAGTCTGTAGGTCTAAAATGGCCGCCGACAAACACAGTGCCTCGTGTGAAGCCCAATTGCCACTATCCCATTCAAACTCTTCTTCCCCAGAGCTATCGCCCAATGAGAGCGAGGGCTCCCCTGCACGGCAATGCCTGACATCATGGAGACGCCAAACCCGGAAGGGGCAGCCCACCCTCGCAACCATGGTGTTGGCCTGCCTCTCGCCCCCATGCAGAACACTCGACCTGGCCTCGGTCCCGACTGTGGCAACCGCTGCTGCTGCCACCGCCACAGCCACCCCCACAGCCAACGCTACTGCTGCTGCTACCCACTCCCCGTCTGCTGCTGCCTACACCGCTGCCGATGCAGCCACCACGACCGACTGGGGATACCCCGCGGCCAACCAGGTACTCACCCTAGCATCCGTCGCTGACGACCACCGGGGCCCGACCGCCGCAACTGACAACCTACCACTGCTAACCGCGAGCAATTACAAACCTCACTACTTACCTTTCATCTGCCGATGCCGCCACAACAGCACTTCCAGGAGGTCCTCCAACCTGCTCCTCCAGTGTTGACTACGTCTGTTACATCATCCTGTTGCGTGACGTCATCCCGTTGCATGACGTCATGACGCAGAACTCTCCTGTCAACTGCTTCAATAACACTAAACCAGCAATGCTCTCATCCCCTCACAAGAGCAATGGAACTGATTAAAGTGCATGGACACTACACCAATTGCTTATTTGACTCTGGGTCAACTGACAGTTTTATCCAGCCAGATCTGGCCCTCCGTTGGGGACTTGACATTATTCCCACTACCCAGAGGATGTCATTAGCGACGAGGTCGCACTGGACTAGGATAAAGGGCTATTGCATCGCATCACTGGAAGTACAGGGCTTAACGGTCACCCACTTCAAATTATTCATCCTTCCCCAACTGTTCGCCCCAGTGTTGCTGGGATTATACTTTCAGTGTCAGTTCCAAACGGTGTCCCTATACTTTGGGGGACCCCACGCCCCCCTCTCGGTCTGCCATCGCCCCACCCCCGAAGCACCCGAGCAACCCACCCCCATGCCCCAGGGCCAATCCTGCAGCCTTTCCACACTCCGGATTGCCCCGCCAGCACTCTTCACAAACCTCACCCCTGGCTTGAAGCCTGTGCCCACCAAAGGTCGGCAATATAGCTACGAAAACAGGCAATCATTAGGTATGAGGTGCGTAGATTGCTGGATGAGGGCATCATCGAACCCATTTCAAGTCCCTGGAGAGCCCAGGTGGTGGTTGTCAAAAACGGGGAAAAACTACGGAGGGTGGTCCACTATAGCCAGACCATTAACCGCTTCACGTTCCTGGATGCGTACCCCCTGCCACGCATCACGGATGTGGTGAACCAGATCGCCCAATACCGCATTTTCTCCACCATTGACCTACGTTCGGCCTACCACCAGCTCCCGATCCGCTGTAAGGACCGACCATTCACAGTCTTTGAAGCGAATGGGCAGCTATATCAATTTCTCAGGGTACCATTCGGGGTCACCAATGGTGTCGCGGTATTCCAGCAGGAAATGGACCGGATGGTGGACCAGAATGGGCTAACCGCTACCTTCCCGTAACTGGACAATATCACCATCTGCGGTCACGACACGCAGGACCACGATGCCAACCTAGACAAATTTCTTCAAACAGCCCGTCGGCTGAACCTGACTTAAAATTTGGACAAGTGTGTCTTCTGGACCACACGACTCACTATTCTAGGTTGCGTGGTGGAGAACGGGATAGTCATGCCAGATCCTGATCGCATGCGTCCCCTAATGGACTTATCACCCCCTCCCCTCCCCATACCCAGAAAGCGCTCAAACGCTGCCTGGGCCTTTTCTTGTATTACGCCCAATAGGTTCCACACTACGCCGACAAGGCACATCCTCTTATCAAGACCACCTCCTTTCCCCTCTCAACCAAAGCCAGAGCGGCTTTCAATCGAATCAAATCCGACATCACCGCTGCGACGCTGCACACGACCGATGAGTCTGTCCCGTTTCAAGTCGAGAGCGATGCATCTGACTTCACCCTGGCAACCACCTTGAACTAGGCCGATCAGCCTGTAGCCTTCTTCTCCAGAACCCTCCAGGGTCTAGAGAGTAGACACTCCTCGATCGCAAAGCAGTGCGTCGTTGGAGACATTACCTCGCTGGGAGGCGCTTTTCACTGTTGACTAATCAAAGCGCGGACTCCTTCATGTTCAGTGGTAAGATAAAAAATGACAAAATCGCCAGATGGAGAATCGAACTCTCCACCTTTAACTATGACATCCTGTACCAGCCTGGTAAGCTTAACGACCCGCCTGACGCGCTCTCCAGGGGGACGTGCGCCAGCATACAGATGGACAGACTACAGAAACTCCATGAGGCGCTCTGTCATCCAGGGGTCACTAGGTTTGCCCACTTTGTGAAGGCGCGCAACCTACTCTACACAGTCGAGGAGATCCGCTCCATGTCCCGAGCCTGTTCGGTGTGCGCTGAATGCAAGCCCCACTTCTTCCGTCCAGATAACTCCCACGTTATCAAAGCCACCCGCCCCTTCGAGTGTCTTAGTGTAGACTTTAAGGGCCCCCTACTGTCGACCAACCGTAATAACTACATCCTTACAGCCATCGACGAGTACTCCCGCTTCCCGTTCGCTGTGCCCTGCCCAGACACCACTGCCACCTCAGTGATACAGGCCCTTCACAGTATCTTTGCCATTTTTGGGTACCCCAATTCCATCCACAGTGATAAGGGGGTCCTCATTCATGAGCGCAGAGCTGCAACAGTACCTTCTGGAGTGTGGTATCGCTTCAAGTAGGACCACGAGTTATAACCCACGCGGTAATGGCCAGGTCGAGAGGGAGAATGCCACCATATGGACAGCGGTTACACTGGCTCTCCTCTCTAAAGGTCTCCCCACCTCTCACTGGCAGGAGGTTCTCACTAGTGCCTTACACTCCATCCGCTCCCTCCTATGTACCACAACAAATGCCACCCCCCACGAAAGGATGTTCCTTTTCCCAAGGAAATCCAAATCAGGAACCACTGTATCGGCATAGCTCACCGTCCCTGGTTCCGTCCTTTTGCGACACTACGTCCGGCACTCAAAGAACGACCCCTTGGTCGACCGAGTGACTCTACTCCACGTGAACCCACATTACGCCTACACTGAGTTCCCAGATGGGCGGGAGGACACTTCGGTGTGGGTCCTAGCACAGGATGCGGTAGACCCAGCAAACCCCCCAACCCAACCTTCCCCAACTCTTTCTTCCCCAGGCATCGTGCTGCAATGGAAGGACCAACAGCACCCCAACGACCCGAGCCACCCTGCCGACAACACGACTGGGGAATTGAGCGAAGGAGCGGTCGCACCCGATGAGCCCGCTGGCGACACCACTCCAGCGACCCCAATCCCGGCACCACGGCGGTCACACCGGATGGTCAGACCCCCTGACCACTACAGTCCTTAACCTATCCCTTCCTTTCATTCTCTCCCTCATTTTTTTTTCCAGGGTCAGTTGTCCAAGAAGGGGTGAATGTGATAGTACAAATCTATCACCAATGTATATAGTGTATATAGTTACAATATCTAGACTGTGCTTATAGCGATTGGCTGAGAGCTAAGCCACGCCTACTGTCTGGGCCTTAAAGGGTTGTGTCCCTAGCCAGGTTGGATCATTCCGGACTGGTCGGCCACCTGTGAAGAGCTCCTGTCTTTTGCTAATAAAAGCCCTGGTTTGGATCAACAAGTCTTTGGTTCTTTCGACGAGCTCTACAACATGATAATATTTTTTTTCGAGATTTGAATAAAATGGTTAGGGAGTTTTTATGGAAAATTAAATTTTCAGGAGTAGCCTTGAATAAATTAACTTGGAAATATGATCTAGGGGGATTATGTTTATCACATTTTCAAAATTATTATGAAGTAGCCCAAGTTTAATGTATTAGTTCATTGTTGGATTTGGAACGGCCCCCTAGTTGGGCCTAAATTGAGATGGCAAATATTTATGAATTTGAAATACATCAATTTTTGTTTAGATGGAATGTAAATTTGATACAGCATCATAATGTGCCTATACTAAAACATTTAATGAAATTATGGACAAAGAAAAAGAAAATGATAGGTTCTAGTTGTGAATTGTCAGCCTTGACTCCACTGTATAATAATCAACTTATTTCTTTCTCAATACATAATCGAAGTTTATTACACTGGAGATTTAAAGGTGTGGAAAATTTGGGAGATTATTTTAAAGAAAGTAAATTTTTATCTTCTGATCAGATGAGGGACGGTTATGGTATTGATAAGAATTCTTTGTTTCTTTATTATCAGATTTGATCTTTGGTAAAGCATGTGTTTGGTAGAGATATGACTTTACCTGAAATGACTTTTCTTATGAAGGTACCAGAGAAGGGTTATATTTCAGTTATGTATCAAATATTACAGGGTGGTATGGATAAAAATGGTTGGGATAAATCTAAAGGTAAATGGGAAGCGGAGATTGGTTTTATTTTTTCTGAGGATGATTGGTCAGATATTTGTTATGATAGTGTAACTAGACTCATAAATGCATGCTATGCAATGATTAATTATAATTTTTTACATCAATTATGCTTAACACCTGAAAAGCTAAAAGAAATATGGTTTTCATGAATCAGATTTGAGTTTTAGATGTGGTAACACTGTAGGAACTTTTTTTCATGTGGTTTGGTCATGTATATATATACAATCTTTTTGGAAGAAAGTACAATTGTTTCTGGAATACCTATATAAGATTAAAATACCTTTAGTTCCAACAGTATTTTTATTGGGTAGTTTGCAACCTCTGAAATGTCTGGGATTAGATAAATTTCAACTTGCTTTTGTATAGTTAGCATTATCTGTATCAAAAAATGTATTGCTAGTAAGTGGAAAGATATGAATATGATTGATATTAATTGATGGTATAATGAGGTGAAATATTGTTTAATAATGGAAAAATTCACGTTTTGCGTGATAACTATAGTTTTTTTATTAATAAGTGGTTGTTAATACATAACATGTATAAAATATATAGTTCATGCTTAGTTTATTGTTATATATGTTATTTATTATCTGTATTTTGAATAAATAAATAAAGTTTAAAAAAAGAGTAGGGTTAAGGGGTATGCTGATTGATATTGGAACTGGAGGGGTTTCTAAGAGGAAATGGAGTAGAGCAGGTTTGGTTTATAGAGAGCAAATGGAGAGAGTAGGTTGGTGGGGGGGGGTTGCGGGTTGTAATGGAATAGGGCGGGCATATTACTGAGAGGTATTGGAGTATGGTGGGGAAGTTGCTGAGAGTTAATATAGGGGAGTAGCGATTGCTGAGAGGTAATGGCGTAGGGTGAGATAGTTCCTGACAGTAATGGAGTGGGATGGAAGGTAGCTGAGAAGTAATGGAGTAGAGTGGGGGTGTTGCTAAGATGTAATAGAGTAGGGTGGGATTTTGTTGAGACATAATGGAGTAGGATAGGGATTGTTGAGAGATAAAGGAGTAGGGTTGTGGAGTTTGGCTGAGAGGTAATGGAGAGGGAAAAGGGGTTTGTGGAGATGTAATTAAGTAGGGTTGGGGTTGTTGAGAGGTAATGGAGTGAGATGGGTGCATTGCTTAGAGGTAATGGTGCAGGGGGTTGATGATATGTAATGGAGTAGTGTGGGTTTTGATGAGAGGTAATGGAGTAGGGTGGGAGGGTGTTGCTGAAATATACTGGAGTAGATTGGGGTGGCATGCTGAGAGGTAATCGAGTCCTGTTGGTGGCATTGGGGACCAGAAGTCGAATAGGGCAAGAGTTTGTTGTGGACAGTTAAAGAAGTATGGTGGGTTGTTCCTGAGAGGTAATGGATTAGGGTAGGGGGTTTGTGGAGCAGCAATAAAGTAGGAGAAGTGGGGGGTTGCAATGAAATAATAAAATATGGGGAGAGGAGTTTTTGAGAGCTAATGGAGTAGGGTTGACAGGGTTGCTGAGAACTAATGTTGTACAGTCAGAGGGGTGCTGAGAGTTAATTGAGTATGGTGGGGTGTTGCTGAGAGGTAATGGAGTAGGACAAAGAGTAGGGTGGTGTTGCTGCGAGGTAATGGAGTAGGGCAAGGGTGGGTTGCTCAGAGATAATGCAATTGGGTGGGGAAGGTTGCTGAGAGGTAATGGTGTAGGGTGGGCATGGTTGTTAAGATGTACTGGACTAAGGCACAAGGTGTTGCTGAGATGTAATGGAGTAGGGTGAGGGGTCACTGGTTGGTATGGTTTTGGGAAGTTTGCTAGGAGGAAATGGAGTAGGGTGTCTGGGGTGGCTGAGAAATAATAGAGTATGGTGGGGTTTTCTTCTGACATAAAGGAGAGTGGTTGCTGAGAGGTTATTGAGTAGGGTGGTGGGGGAGTTTCTGAGAATTTAATATGGTGGTGGGGGTTGATGAGTGGAAATGTAATGTGGGCGTGGTTGTTGAGATGTACTGGTGTAAGGCGCAGGGTGTTGCTGATAGGTAATGGAGTAGAGGGGGGATTGTGGAGAGGAAATGGATTAGGGTGGGGGTTTTGAAGAGGGCTAATAGTGTAGGAGAATTGGGGTTTGTAGAGATGCAATGAAGTAGGGCAGTGCAGTTACTGAGATGTAATGGAGAAGGGTGAGGATGGGTTGCAGAAATGTAATGGAGTACGGCAGTTCTGGTTACTGAGAGGGAATAGAGTAGGGTTGGTGGAAGGTAATGGAGTAGGATGAGTAGGCCTGTTTCTAAGAGTTAATGGAATAGGGTGGGGGGGTTGCTGAGAGTTATTGGGGAAGGGTGAGGGGTGGTTTGTGGAGAGGTAGGGTGGTGGTGTTGCTGTGAGGTAATGGAATAGGGTGGGTGATTGCTGAGAGGTAATGTAGGATGGGTGTGAGTGTTTTAGAGGTTATTGAGTTGGGGGCAGGGGGTTGTAGAGAGATAATGGAATTGATCAAGGGGGTTGCAGAAATGTAATGAAGTACAGCAATTCTGGCTGCTGAGAGATAATGGAGTAGCGCAAGGGGTGGTGGTTATTGAGGTAATGCAATAGGGGATGGGGCATTGCAGAGAGGGTGGGTGGGTTCATGAGAGGTTTTGGAGTAGGGTTGCGGTGTGTCGCTGAGAGACAATGGAGTAGGGCAAGGGGGTTAGAGAGAGAGGTAATATAATAGAGTGGGAGGGCTTTCTGGGAGGAATTGGAGTTGCTTGGGGGGAGTTGCTGAGAGGTTATGATGTAGGGCACGGCATGTTGCTGATTGCATCGGGCAAGGGTTGCGGGTAGGTAATGGAATAGGGCAGGGCGTGTTACTGAGAGATATTGGAGTAGGGTAGGGATTGCTGTGAGTTAATGTAGGGTTGCTGAGAGGTAATGGAGTATGGTGGGGAAGTTGCTGAGAGTTAATATAGGGCAGTGGCGATTGCTGAGAGGTAATGGAGTAGGGTGAGTTAGTTCCTGACAGGTAATGGAGTAGGGTGGAGGGTAGCTGAGAAGTAATGGAGTAGAGTGGGGGTGTGGCTAAGACAAAATAGAGTAGGGCGGGATGTTGTTGAGATGTAATGGAGTAGGGTAGGGGGTTGCTGAGTGGTAAAGGAGTAGGGTTGTGGAGTTTGGCTGAGTGGTAATGGAGAAGGAAAGGTGGGTTTGCAGAGATGTAATTGAGTAGGGTTGGGGCTTGTTGAGAGGTAATGGTGGGTGCATTACTTAGAGATAATGGAGGAGGAGGTTGATGATACATAATGGCAGTGAGGGTTTTGCTGAGAGGTAATGGAATAGGGTATGGAGGGTTGCTGAGAGATATTGAGAAGGGTGAGTGGGTGTTGGTGAGATATAATGGAGTAGGGTGGGGTGGCATGCTGAGAGGTAATCTAGTCCGGTTGGTGGTGTTTGGGACAGGAAGTGGTGTAGGGCAAGTGTTTGTTGTGGACAGTTAAAGAAGTTTGGTGGGTTGTTCCTGAGAGGTAATGGAGTAGGGTGGGAGTTGTTTGTGGAGAGATGATGGAGTAGGGTGGCCAGTGTGGCTGATCGTTAATACAGTAGGGTGTGACATATTGCTGTAAGCTAATGGAATGGAGTGGGGATTGTGGAGAGGAAATGGATTAGAGCAGGGGATTTGCAGAGCGGTAATGAAGTAGGAGAAGTGGGGGTTGTGAAGAAATCATGAAATATACGGGGAGGAGTTGCTGAGAGCTAATGGAGTAGAATTGACAGGATTGCTGAGAACGAATGGTATACAGTCAGAGTGGTTGCTGAGATGTAATTGAATATGGTGTGGGGTTGCTGAGAGGTAATCGAGTTGGGACCAGTAATGGAGTATGGCAAGGGGATGTTGCACACAGTTAATGTAGTAGGGTGTGGGATATTATGGAATAGAACAAGGGGTTGTTTGTGAAGAGTTAATGGAGTTTGCCAGGAGGTTGTGAGTAGGTAAGTGATAGAAGAATAAGAACGAATGCACCAAGAACCAAGGTGGAGGGAGAAAGGAGGTATGGCATCAAGGTATTGTGTATGAATGCAAGGAGTGTAAGGAATAAAATGGATGAGCTTGAGGCGCAAATGGCGATGGGAGGTTATGACATTGTCGGAATAACGGAGACATGGCTGCGGGAAGGGCAGGATTTGGAAATAAATGTTCCAGGGTACACGTCCTTTAGAAAGGACAGAAAGTTGAGAAGAGGAGGTGGGGTAGCTCTGTTGGTAAGAAATGAGATTCAGGCGTTTGAAAGGAAGGACATTGAAACAGGTGAGGTAGAGTCTGTTTGGATTGAATTAAGAAATTGCAAGGGCAAGAGGAATATAATGGGGGTCATTTACAGGCCTCCAAAAAGTAGCTCAGATATCGGTAGTAGTATAAATCAGGAATTAAGAGTGGCATGTCAAAGTGGTAGCAATACGGTAGTTATGGGGGACTTCAACATGAAGGTGGACTGGGATAATCAAACGGGGGCAGGAACACAAGAGAGCGAGTTTATAGAATGTCTACGAGATACTTTCTTGGAACAGCTAGTGGAGGAACCTACCAGGGGGAAGTCGATTCTGGACTGGGTGCTGTGCAGCGACGCAGACTTAATAAGTGACCTTGATGTAGGGGAGTCATTAGGGAATAGTGACCATGGTATGGTTCCTTTTAAGCTGCAATTAGAAAGGGAAATGGAAAGGAAGTCGGAAGCATCTGTACTTCAGTTAAATAAAGGGAATTTTGCAGCTATGAGGGAGGAGCTATCCAAAATAAAATGGGAAGATACACTAGCTGGGAGGACAACTGGGGAAAAGTGGCAGGTTTTTATGGACATTTTTCACAGGATTCAGGACAAATTTATTCCAAAGTGGAGGAAAGGCTCTAGGAGATGCAAATGGCAGCCCTGGCTAACTAAGGAAATCAAGTGCATTATCAAGTCCAAAGGGAGTAATTATAAGATAGCGAAGCGGAGTGGGAAATTAGAGGATTGGGAAACCTTCAAAGAACATCAGAGGGTAACTAAGAAAGCCATAAGAGACGGGAAAATGAAGTACGAGAGGAAATTAGCAGATAATATTGTGGAGGATAGCAAAAGCTTTTTTAAGTATGTGAAGAGGAAGAAATTGGTTCGGTCTAAAATTGGCCCTTTGAAAATTGGCAAGGGTGAAATTATTACCGGAAACAAGGAGATGGCAGAGGAATTTAACAAATACTTTGCAACTGTCTTCACCAAGGAGGATATAGGTTATAGTCAGTTAGGGGGTAGTGGTCATGCGGTACCAAGAGACTTGGGGAACTTTACTGGGGAGGTAGGGGATCTAATGGATATCCGGATCCAGAAGCAGGAGGTTATGAGTAAATTGTTGGGACTGAGGGCTGATAAATCCCCAGGGCCTGATGGGCTGCATTCTAGGGTGCTTAAAGAGGTGGCTATGGAAATTGTGGAGGCACTGGTCGACATTTTCCAAAGTTCCATAGATTCCGGGGAGGTCCCTGAGGATTGGGTCTTTTTCAGAATGGCAGGATGTGACGAGTGGAGTGCCTCAGGGATCGGTGTTGGGTCCTCAGTTGTTTGTAATTTATGTTAATGATTTGGATGAGGGGATTATAAATAACATGAGCAAATTTGCAGATGACACTAAACTGGGTGGTGGTGTGGGGTGTGAGGAGGATGTAAGGAAAATGCAGAGGGACTTGGACAGGCTGGAGGAGTGGGCGGCTAAATGGAAGATGAATTTCAATGTGAACAAATGTGAGGTTATTCATTTTGGGGGAAGTAATAGGAAAGCTGAGTATTATTTAAATGGAGACAAGCTAGGGAGTGGGGAAGTGCAAATGGATCTGGGTGTACTTGTTCACCGGTCACGGAAGGCTAGCATGCAGGTTCAGAAAGCTGTGAAGAAGGCAAATGGAATGTTGGCTTTCATGAAGAGGGGTTTGGAGTATAGGAACAGAGACGCCCTTCTGCAGTTATACAGGGCCCTGGTGAGACCCCACCTGGAGTATTGCATCCAGTTCTGGTCTCCAAACTTGAGGAAGGACATACTAGCTATAGAGGGTGTGCAGCGCAGATTTACAAGGTTAGTTCCAGGGATGGCAGGGTTGTCATATGCAGCAAGGCTAGAAAAACTGGACTTGTATCCATTGGAGTTTAGAAGGATGAGGGGGGACATGATTGAGGTATACAAAATCATCAGGGGGATAGACAAGGTGAAGTCTGATTACTTGTTCCCAATGATGGGGGAGACGAGGACTAGAGGGCATAGTTTAAGAATACAGGGTAGGCCCTTTAGGACGGAGATGAGAAAGCATTTTTTTACCCAGAGAAGTGTGAATCTGTGGAATGCTCTGCCACAGAGGGTGGTAGAGGCAGATTCGCTGAATATGTTCAAAAGAGAGTTAGATAAGACTCTTGTGGGTAACGGAGTTAAGGGTTATGGGGATAAGGCTGGAAAGGGGTACTGATGGTAATGATCAGCCATGATCTAAAATGGCGGTGCTGGCCCGACGGGCCAAATGGCCTACTCCAGCTCCTATTGTCTATTGTCTATTGTCTATTGTCTATAGGGTGGGGCGTGTTACTGAGAGGTATTGGAGTAGGGTGGGGATTGCTGAGAGTTAATGTACAAGGATATGGGGCTTGCTGAGAGGTAATTGAGTAGGGTGGGAAAATCGCTGAGAGGTAATGGAGTAGGGAAAGGGGGTGGTGGTTGCGGAGAGCTTATTGAGTTGGGTCGGGGGAATTGGTGAACGGCAATGGAGAAATGCGTGTGTGTTGTGGACAGTTAATATAGTTTGGGTGGGTGTTCTTCCTGAGAAGTAATGGAGTAGGGTGGGGGTGTTTGTGGATAGGTAATGGAGTAGGGCAAGGGGGGGATGCTGAGAAGTAATGGAGTGGGAGAGTGGAGTGTTACTAAGAGTTAATTGAGTAGGTTGTGGGGGGGGGGGTTGCTGACAGGTAATGGAGTAGAGCAAGGGAGAGTTGCTGAGAGGTAAAGGAGTAGTGTTGGGATTTTGCTATGAGATAATCGAGTAGGGTGGGTGTTTGGTGAGATTCGGGTCGGGGGCATTGGGGATTGTTAATAAAGTAAGGCAAGGGGGGGTTACAGACAGTTAATGTAGTTTGGTGGGAAGTAATGGAGTAGGGCAAGGGGGTGGTGCAGAGGGTTAATGGAGTAGGCTGGGGGATGTTTGCGGAGAGGTAATGGAGTAGAACAAGGCATATTCCTGAGAGAATGGAGTGGGACAGCGGGGGAGTTGCTGACAGGTAATTGCTGAGATATATTGGAGTAGGGTGGGACCGGTTACTGTGAGTTAATGGAGTAGGGCATGGGTGTGTTGCTGAGAGGAAAAGGAATAGTGTGTGGAGTAGGGGTTGGCAGGTTGTTGCTGAGAGATAATGTAGTATGGTATGGGTGGGTTGCTGAGAGGTAATAGGGAAGGTTTCTGAAGGGTAATGGAGTAGGGTGAAGGAGTTGCTGAGAGGTAATTGAGTAGGGTGGGAACGTTGCTGCGATGTAATGGAGTAGGCTGGTGGGAGTTGCTGAGTGGTAGTGTAGATTGGGGTGAGTTGCTCGGAGGTTATTGAGTGGGGTGCTGGGGAATAGAAGAGAGTTAATGAGTTGGTCAACGGGAGTGTTGTAGAAACGTAATGAAGAATGGCAATTCTGCTTGCTGAGAGGTAATGGAGTATGGGTAGAGTATGGAGTATGGAGCGAATAGAGTAGGAGGAAGGGTGTGGATGAGATGTAATGGTGTAGCGCAATGGGTGGTGGTTCCTGAGGTAATGGACTAGGGTGGACCTGTTTGCTGAGAGGTAATGGAGTAAGTTTGTGGTGTTGCTGATAGGTAATGGAGTAGGGCAGAGTGATTGCATAGAGGGAATGAGGTAGGGCAGGGGGTTTACCCGGAGATAATTTAGTAGGGAACAGGATGTTTCAGAGAGGTAATGGTGTAAAGTGGGTGGGTTCAGAAGAGATAATGTCAATGTTGTGTTGCTGAGAGGTAATGGTGTAGGGTAAGAGGGGTTAGCAGAGAGGTAATGGAATAGGTGCTGCCCCTCTCCAAACATGCTGCTCCCATTTAACCGTGCTGCCCCTCTCATTCTGTGCTTCCCCAAATAAGTTGTGTTGCCCCTCAATAACTTATCTGCCACTCTCTAAATCTGGGCAGCACCTCTCTAATTATCCTGCCCCCCTCTCTAACCGTGCTGCCCCTCTCTAACCAGGCTGCCTTCTCTAACCGGGCTGCATTCTCCACTGTTCACCAGCTTTTCCCCACTGCTCCCCACTCTTCCCCACAGTTCTTCACTGTTCAACATTGTTCCCGAACTGTTCCCTTCTGTTCGCAACTATTTCCCTCTGTTCACCAAATATTCCCCATTGTTCGTCACTTTTCCCCATATGTTGCCCCCTGTTCTCAACTGCTCGCCAACTTTTCTACTTTCCTTCCCACTGTTCTCCCTTGTTCTTCATTCTTACCCACTGTTGCCCATTGTTCCCCACAGTTCTTCACTGCTTCCCACAGTTCCTCCCTTCTTACCAGAGTTCTGCACTGATCCCCACAGTTCTGCAACTGTTCCACCCTGTTCCCCCCATTCTTCACTGTTCCCCACTCTCTTCAATCCCAATTTTATCAATCCTACCCTCAACACCACCCTCTTCAATTCCACCCTCATCAATCACACTGTAATTATTCTCATCCATAGCTTGATCAGAAGATTAATCTTCAATGCCTGGACACTATGGAAAAAGCACCTTGGTCACTGGAGCCCTGTTAGCTGTCTATGTTACAGCAGTAGAATCTGGTAGGAATCTCTTTAATCTGTGACCTTACCCTCACATAATTAATTGCCACACCATATGCCATATGAGTTTACATATTAAAATAAGAATGAAGTTATTTAAACATCTAAATTTTAACTTGTATATGTCATAAAATTTTATATTATTGTTGGACTTGTAAACATTAAAGCAAAGATGATTCTCAAGGATATCCTAAATATTTCACACTGTTTGGCCTACCAAGGAAATTCAATTGGGCAAAGGGAATAATTTTATGTCTGGAATATTTCAACAGGTTGTGTATGAATTGGAAGCTCATCAAATTGTGTCGTCTGCCTATCATCCTGAAAGTCAAGGGCCCTTGGAATTGTTCCATTAATCTGTGAAAAATTTGATGAGGACTTATTGTGTGGAAATTAAAAAAAGATTGGGTTGAAGGAATCCATTTGTTATTGTTTGCTGTTAGAGAGGCGACTAAGGAGTCTCTTGGCTTTAGTCCATTTGCATTGGTCTTTGGTCATGAAATCAGGGATCCATTACTATTGTTGAAGGAACAGTGGATACATAATGATGTACAATCAAATCTTTTGGATTATGTTTTCAAATTTAAAAACAGATTACATCAGGCTTGCAAGATGGCAAGGAAAACCTTTAAAACTCTCAGGAAAAAAATGAAAATTTTATATGATCAAAAAGCACAAATTAGGGACATTAAATATGTGTTAATCAGGAAAAGAGCAGATTGTTGGATCAAGAGGTAGATTATATGCTCAAAAATGACATCATCCGAAAATCGTTCAAATTGGTGTTCACCGGGGGGCGTGGCAAGATGGCGTAGGGAGCGGACGTGCCTTCCCAGTCTCCCCCAGGCAGTTATATAAATAACCGTTTTAAGAATATTTATTTTCTGTTAAAAGTCTTTGCTTTGTTTATCAATTGTTTTTAGTTTAAAATGGCAACAAAGATTAAGGAAAATAGAGTTCAAATACAGAACAAAACTACACTCTCCAACTTTGGAAGAAACTCAGCCTACTTGCCCAGACAGAACCACGGAGTCAAGGCTGGAATCTTCTTAACAACGGAGCTCATTAATTGGACTGTCTGATAAGCTGGCCTTGGACACCCCTCTGAAAGATAGTGATGAATATTGATTTGAAATGTTTTATGAAGATAAATTGCGGTAATTGGCATTGGTTGCCCGTGAGTTTTAAAAATCCAGATAACATTAAAGTTTATTAGTGATTTGTTTTGGATGGAATATCGGAAGGATGAACTTATTATCTATAAATATAGAACAAAATTACATTCTTTGACTATGGAAGAAATTTGACCTATTTGCCCAGACAGAGCCAGAGTTGGTGCTGGAATTTTCTCAAGAACAGAACTTATTAAAGTTGATTTCGGACTCCTTTTTGAAAGATGGCGAAGAATGTTGATTTGAAATATTTGAAATATTTTCTGAAGATAGACATATATATGGAACTCCTTGACCTGCAATAAGGTTTATCAGTGATTTTTTTTTTTGGATGGAATATTGGAAGAGTGAATTTATTATCTGTGAGTATGCATACATTGCAAACAGATTTTAATAGTTTTGAAAAGGTTTTTTTTTTAAACTAACAACAAGATCAGTTTAATATTGAGAAAATTGGAAAAAACAGAAACTTTATTAAACTTGGAAACTCAGTAGAAAGAAACTATGAACAAGATTGATGATTTATAAAATTAAAGTCGAAGGAGCAATGTCCAAGAAGAGTTAAAAATTTTGAATAAGTTTTTCTTGAAAATAAACAATAATTTCAACTTAACATTGAGAAGATTGACAAAGTGGAAATTTTGATATTAAATTGGGAAACATAGAAGAAAGAACTTATGAATAACATTGATGCTTTAGGAGATCAAGACCGAAGGAATTATGTTCAAGAAAATTTTAAAAGATTTGAAAAAACATTTTTGAAAGTAAGCTACAAATTCAACTTGAGACTGAGAAGAATGGAAGATTCGGTGTTGAACTGGGATGTTCAGAGGTGTTTTAATTCAGTGGATGAAATTCAGGAAGACTTGAAAAAATATTTTAAAAAAAAGCTTTTATTGATTGTAAACAATGTTTAACAGTGTTGGGAGGGTGGAAAGAGTGCAAAATTTAATATCAAGTTTGGATTTTCAAAAAAAAGAGTTTATGAATAAGATTGGTTAAATTGATGGACTGGGGTTTTATGGATATAAGAAATGATGATTTTTCAGTTTATACGTGTATTTTGTCTGCCTGGGGGGGGAGGGGGTGGGACTTCTGCTCCCGAAAGTCATATGCCACTTGTGGTTTATACCACACCCATTTGGGTTTTTGGGAATTAACCACCACAAGGTGGTTTCCTAAGAGGTTAGGGGAGGTAGGGGGGGTGTGAAAATTTGAAAATTATTTAGTATCTATTATGTAATATTATACTAAGTCAATTTGAAATGAATGTATAGAGATACTATAAATAAATTTTAAAAAATAATAATAATTGGTGTTCACCCTGTGTTCTGCTGCCTAAGCCAGTTGGCTCAATTTGGTTTTGTGCAGATATTCAAAAGGTAAATATGGTGACAAAGACTGATGTGTTCCATATTCCCAGAAAAGATGATTGTATAGATAAGGTGGGGAAGGCTAAGTTTCTTACAAAGATTGATCTCTTAAAAGGATACTGGTGTGCTCCTTTGACAGAGAAAGGCAGGATGATTTCTGCATTTGTTACACCTTCGGGATTGTATGAGTATAATGTTATGCTTTTCAGGCACATTTCAGAGAATGATTAATGCAGTAATTCATGGTTTAGAGCACACAGGTGCCTATATCGATGATTTAGTAATTAGTACGGATACATGGGAAGAACGCATTCTTGAATTAGAGCAATTATTTCAGAGACTAGTGGAAGCAAACCTCACAGTGAATTTGCACAGTGAAAGTGAGTTTGGACATGCCACTGTTATTTATCTGGGTTATGTGGCAGGACAGGGACAGGTGGCACTGGTGGAGTGAAAGTATTGGCTATCACTGTGTTCTCTATCCCCGGTAATATGAAATCTCTTTAGAGATTTCTAGGTATGATAGTCTACTATTGTAGATTTTGTAAAAACTTTGCAGAAATTGCACTCCCATTAACAAAGCTACTTGGAAAGAAAGAAAAATTTATCTGGTCAGATCCATGCCAGGAAGCGTTTCTGATGTTAAATGCCATTTTATCCCATCAGCCTGTACTTGTGACCCTAATTTCAAAAAGCCATTCTCTTTAGCTGTGGATGCCAGTGACAAAGCTGTTGGTGCTGTATCGTTACAGAAGAAGGATGGTGATGGAGTGGAACATCCTATTTTGTACTTCTCAAAAAAGTTTAAAAACCATCAGCAAAATTATTTAACCATTGAGAAGGAGTTATTAGAGCCTGTTTTAGCATTGCAACATTTTGATGAGTATATTTGTACTGCTCTAAAACCGTTAATAATATATACTGATCGTAATCAATTAGTTTTTCTGTTTAAAATGAAAAATAAAAAGACAGCTATTGAACAGGAGCTTAATGTTACAAGAGTATGATTTAATTATTACACACATAAAGGGGACAGATAATGTAATGACAGATTGTTTGTCAAGATGTTAATCTGGGTAGATATGATTCTAATCATATACTTAATTAAAAATGGGGTGTCTATTTTATTTATGTAATACTTCTATTAATTGTTAAAAAAATTTTTCTTGTGAACCAATTTTTTTTTTAACGGGGAGATGATAAATAGTTCTTTGTTGTGTATTGGCCTATGTGTTGTGTCGTTTTGTGTTGTAACGTGACAGTTTGCTATAGAGAGCCAAGGTGAAGGTGGACTGCTAAGAGAGTGGAAGACGAATTGGGCATGTGCAGAAGATGATCTAGAAATTTCAGACTTGGAAGACAAGCCACCACTGGGTGTGGCTGTGAAGTGGAAGGAGGCCGAAGCAGAATCATTGTCTGGGAGGCAGTTTAGAATAGTGTGCATTTTAAAAGGGATGAATATTCAGAAGACAGTCAGAAGGATCCGTACTAAGCCGTTGTTCCTCTGTATGCAAGCAACGTAATAAGACAACTTTGAATGTTGTCCTCTCTCTCTCTCTCAAAGATCTTGTGGCTTCAGTTTACCAAACAAATTGAATTTTGTTTATGATATTTGCTTCAGTTGAGATTGAAGTTTTGTGAGTCTTGTGTGTTTTGTGTTTGTTTTGTATCTAAGTTTTTCTGTGGGCTGATGGGAAGTGTATCTTAGACTTTGTTTAATTAGTGAAATTTATTAGTTTTACACTGTTATAGACATTTGCATAGTAACCAGTGGGCATTGTTATAAAAGGGGGTATTTTGAATTAAAGTTTGAAGGTGAATTTTTGCAAATAAAATAATTGTTCATCTTTACCTCTGTTTGATATGCCTTGTCGTGGTTGCAGGTTTGATCTTGTAACAGGGAGGCATTGGAGTAGAGGTGCTGGGGTTGCTGTGAGGTAATGGAGTAGGTTGTGAGGGTTGCTGAGAGATAACGTAAGGTGGGGGTGTGTGGCTCAGCGGTCATCGGGTATGGTGCTGGTGGTTGGAATGGAGTAGAGCAAGGGAGGTGTTGCAGAAATGTAATGGAATATGGCAATTTTGGTTGCTGAGAGGTAATGGAGTAAGGGAGTTGCTGAGTGGGAGAGTAGGGTAGGGGGCATGGTTGGGAAGTAGTGGTGTAGCACAAGGGGTGTTGGTTGATGAGGTAATGGTTTAGGGTAGATGTGTTTGGTGAGAGGAAATGGAGTAGGGAAAGGAGTGGCACATGCCTTCAGAAGGCATGCTGGGTACTGTTATGAGATAATGGAGTAGGATGGGGTGTGTTGCTGAGATGTTATGGAGTAGGGTGGGTGTAGTTGTTGAGAGGTAATGGAGTAGGGTGGGCGTATGGTTGCCAAGAGGTACTGTAGTAGTTTGTGAGGAGTTGCAGACAGATAATGGAGTCAGGAGGGGGCTGTTGGTGTGAGGCTATGGAGTAGGATAGTAGCTATTGTAGAGGGGTAAATGATTAGGATGGGGGGTTGCTGATAGATGATGGAGTAGGGCAATGAGGGTGTTATTGAGAGGTAATGGAGTAGGGCGAGGGTTGAGTTGCTGACAGGTAATGGAGTAGGGAAAGGGGTGTTGTGGAGAGGTAATGGAGTAGGGTGGGGGAGTTTGCTAAGAGGTAATAGAGTAGGTCAGGGTTTGAAAATGGAAAGAAGAAAATGTGTGCATGTCAGAAAATGGATAGAAACTGGAAGTAAAGGGCCTATCTCACAGGCCTGGGGTCTATGTGGAGACCTGCTGGCGACTCGATTCTCCGCTGATTGTGGAGACGTCTCCTAGAGACTAGCTGGGTCTCCGGGGAGTTGCCGGAAAATCTATTTTTCTGGAGACTTTTTCCAGTCTCCATCAGGTCTCTGCGACATCTCCATCAGTCGTGGTGACTAATGTTGTCTGCGACTGGGAGACATCTCCGCGACCTCTCCGCGACATCGCTGCGACCTGCTGGAGACCAAAGAGACTGAGGAGAGGTCACGGTAACGCTGCGGAGAGGTCTCTCCAGTCGAGGACAACATTAGTTGCCGTGACTGATGGAGATGTCGCCTTCGTGAGTACGCAAACCCTGTGTTGGTCAGTCGTGGTGACATCTCAGCCAGTAACATTAAAAGCGAGCGGTGAGTGGAGAAAGAAAGAATTCAAAAGAGGGATGCAACAGACGACGAAGTCACAATTATGCAGATTAAATAGCAGGTTTATGGAATTCTGACTAAATAGGTTTTCATCTTTTATCATAATTAGTATTCATTCCAAAGGGTAGCAATCAAAAATCACTTCACTGATCCATGTTCACTAACGTGGAAAAGACACCGCCAATAAACGAGTTTGTCAGTGCAATGATCTAAATTCCGTCACCAAAATCGATCTCATGGAGAAGTAACAAGAAATAGCATGACAGGTGGAATTATTTGTTCTGTTATCTTTAAAGTTAAACTTTAACTGGATAAACTTCTAGTGTGGTGAATTTTTGGATTAACATACTCCACGGATCAGATGAGGATAAAATAGACTGGGTTCTGTCTTTCAGACCACTTCACAACCACCCCCCACCCCTGCCCCCAGTCCACCATTACCCCAGTCCCAGCCTCAGAAATCAACAGCAGGCTGCAAAACTACAAGAACATGTGGCTTTTGATTTGTCCTCTCCCTTCAGCAACTTTTATTTAAAATACGACAATAAATCAATTAGTTAATTCCTTTTAACTGGGGGAGGGGGCACTGGGAACTCTTGTCTGCATAATATGTAATAAAGCTTCAATTTTTACTGCATTTTTTCAAGGTTGACTTGTGGCCTTTCATTTTTGTGGAGCTACTCGTCTTATATAACTGATGTGTGATTATTTAAGGATCAGAAATTATTGATTGATGCAAGGAAAGCAGATAAATTGATACACACTTACTATGTGGCAGGTGTGCAAACTAAGTTACTTAAAAACTTATTTGTTATTTATCATGACAGTGCTGAGTAGAAATGGAACCAGAGGTTGAAGAAGTGGATAGAACAAGCATTAAATGCATCGGCCAGATTCACTCTGCCATCATAATCATATACATATTCAGTTAGGACCGGATTAAGGCCAACTGACACCCTAAGCGTAGCCAACAATGGTTCACCCTGACCATTGACTAACTGACAAGACATTAAGACTTAATAAGTACTGAATGTAAAAAATACATTAAAAATTCTGTTTTTCTCCAGGCCAGACCCCACAACGACAGAAAATGTAACCTGCATATATATGTGGTTTTATTTTTCATTTATTGTGGGATTCTCCCTTTTAGTGAGCCCCTAATTCAACTGCACCATGGTAAATTCGGCACTAGAATAAACTCTGTGGTGCCCCTTCTCCTTGATGCCATAAGCAAGTGTTTATTTTGCTTAATGATTACTGCAGTCCTGCGTTCCCTGCAGATTATGAAAATTCTTCCTAAATGACTACTGCATACATTGTTGCATTGATCATGTGAAGTACATGGTAGGTGTAAGCAAGGTACCTGATCTGTATAGATTGGGTGGACACTGGCTACATAAAAAGAGTTTGGCACAAACAAAGGTGGTTGTACAAGTTTCAGGATTAGAATACAAACCTACATAATTTTGCTGTGGGAAAAAGCATTAATAGGCATGTTTTCATTTTGGGTCATCTTTCCTAATTGTTTGATGATTGTAATATCATTAGTGTTGCAACTGTGCCGATCCTCAGATGGAATCAACTACCAAACCTATAGTTGTCATGCTGAATCTTCAGCGATGAAATATAAAAAAAATATCTTGAACTGTCATTTGTTTGTGGCGAAGTTTGAAGAGAGTTATGACTGAGTGCACATTTTGTTCTCGTGTAGGACATGAATTATAATGCAGGTAAATGGATGCCAGGAGTATTAATACAATTGTTCACATTGGTGTTTGGGCACCAATCCTTTGACTTACTCTCCAAATAGCCGAAGCTAGTTGGCACATACTTTAGGGCAAGGCAGGAGTGCTTTAGCGTGAGTCTCAGAATTCGATCTCCAAAACAGTAGGAAATAATGAAGGATAAATTCAACTGAATTCCAATATTGTGAATAGATAACATAAATCTGTTCAGGTGCAGACAACGAATTCAATTGCATTTTTTAATCTTGTAATTATTGATTTTGTGACGATTTGATTGTGTACATTTATACTAACAACTTTTAATATAGACTAGAAAAATTATAATTAAATTAAATGCTTCTGCAATAATAAGATGTATTTCAGAAAATGATTTTTGAGAGGAATGAATGTAATAATACAATTCAATTAAACATACTCCATTTATCAAACACAGCATACCAAACTTTGATAGTTGGATTAGTTATTTCAAATATTTGTGGCTCTTATAATTCCAATTTTCATTTTCATACCTTATATTTTCATCGTAAATGCCTGGTAACTTATTGGAGATTATTCAAAATTGCAATCACTTTCTTCACAGTGTTTACATTACTATGAATTTAAAAACAATGAATCTCACCAGGTCAGCTCATAGAATCCATGAGACATTTACCATGTTGTTAATTAATATTACTCAACAAAATAGAGGAGACAATAATTCTAAGGCTAAATGCTATAATTATGTGGTGTCAGTGTCCGTAATGGAAGAAACACAGCCACCACGTTGATGGTCGTTGATGCTGGAGTCAGAGAGAAACCCGCCATTTCCCCATGGCTGCCCAGCCAGGTGACAATACAAATGGGGTTGGTTCACCATGAGGATGTGCACTGCCACAATGCAACCACTCGCTTTAAATATACACTGTCAATGATGTGTGAGCCAGAATTACTTCGCTTCATGATCCCAAATATGTATGTAGGTGTGGGAGATAATATTATATTTCCCTTCATGGTCTGTTTCTAACACAACATGCCCATTATAAGCTGCTTTTATGGCTGAAACAGAGCATGATAAAGATATGAATACAAAAAAATGTGGATAAGATGTAACACTCCATAAATGTTTAACCTTAAAGTCCACAAGGAATTTTATGTACTGCATATGGATTGTTGCCTCTATCTTTCAGCCAAATGGACAAAAGGCACAATTTCCTTTAACTACTTCTAACAATCTACAGATCAAATTTTTATATTGTGTCCCACTAAGAACACTAAATATCTTTGAAAATATAAAGCTAAGTTCTAAAATTTATTTAAAAGGAATAAAAGAAGAAAAATTATTACTGATGGTTATCTCTCATTTTAATAATTTGGCTAACCTGGAACCTCACCACCCCCCCCACCGCCACCCCCACCAGTTGTATTTGTTTTTTACACTGAATTACACAGTATTGACATCTTATATAAAAGATGGAAGTCTGTTTTCTACAGTGTGATGGAGTTCAGATAGTTGTAAATGCTCAACTCAATTCAAAAAGTTAGCATTATTAAATAACCATAGCTTTTGAACAATGCGAGTTGGAAATAAACAGGATTTCCTGATGTGTATTTCTCTTGTTTTGTTTTGAATTTAAATGTATATTCACTGGCAGATTGTAACTTTAAACTGGGTTGACATATCAATTTGCAACTATAATCCTTGAACTGGCAATTTTCAGCATGGGAACAAATTGTCTGTGTAGGTTTTCGAACTTACATGCAGTATCCTTACATACACCTTTCCACCAACTGTGCATACATTTCTGACATCCCTTTTTTCAAAGTACTGGGCTTCCATCAACTGCTTGAAATATGTCTGTTTCCATGTTCCACATAGATTTTTACATTCTCTGCACCATCCCTGAAACACCCTCATCATTCATTTGGTTAATGACTATCCTATTTTTGTTTGAACATGGCCAGCTCATTTCTCTAATCTAATTAGAACTTTATAATTATGCCTTCCATCTGGTTCCCTAATTTAGAAAATGCTTTGGTGCACTTTTTCATCTGTTTCATTTGGATGTTAGGTAACATCTTTGAAAATATTCCTCCACTTTTCATGTACTTCTGGCTTTTAGAGGAGATCATTAAATGTTGGTTTGCAGGGTAATCAAAGAGGAAGTGGATCAAAAATTGAGAGGGTGTGGTGAAATTGAAGTGGGAAGATAGACCTCACTTTCCCCATCTTACCATTTTCCTTTAGAGCTCAACTAAGGTAATTATGTTTTTGGTGACATTCCAAGATAGAACTATACACTGGAATATGGGGTTCTACCTCAACTCTCAAGCAATTTGATTTGTATGGTTAATAGACTCGAACAACTCTTGCTTTTTTTAATATTTTTCTTAGATTTAGTGCTGCTTTGTGGTATGGGGCATTTATTGACAATTGTTTGACAATATTACCATGATTTGCTTCTTAATTTTACAATTATATGTCACAATGTTCTGCTGTGAGAGATTATGTCTAACATTTATGCAAATTTTATGCAAAATTTCAAGGACAGGATTACAATGAAAATGAATATCAATTAGCACCAAGTTAAGGCAGCATGCTGTGAGGTACATTCAGGAGGTTGGTGGCTGTGAGGAAATAACTGTCTTTAAGCCTGTTGGTGCTTTCAGACTGTTCAGTTTTCTATCCATTTGAAGAAAGGATAGAATGATGTCTGTGTTTATATTTCCACATCTCTTCATTAGTTTACCTCGTGTGGTCTCCAAGGATTATTTCATTGTATAGTTTTCCAACAAAAGTGAACTTCGTGATATTTTCTTTCTTATATTTTAATAATTGTTCATTTGCAGGCTTGAGAACCTAATACTTTTTTTGCTGTGTAAACGTGTATATTGTTGCATATACCAACCATTACCATTCCTTCAATGGCCAGTAAAAAACTCCTCCCATCATCACAATCAGAATCAAGATTCAATGTTATGAACATGCCATGAAATTTAGGGAGTTTTTTTGCAGCAGCATTACAGATGCAAATATGGCTATAGATTAAAGTAAAAAAAAAAGCAAAAGAAGAGAAATGTTTCATTGTCCATTCAGAATTCTGAATGCGAAGGGGAAGAAGCTGTTTTTGTACCTTTGAGGCTCCAATACCTTTTCCTGATGGTAGCAGTGTGAAGAGGGCATGTCTGTGTGGTCAGAGACCTGGAGGACAGCTTTCTTAAAACGCCACCTCTTGTAGATGCTTGTAGATCACCTCCCAGAGTAATGAGTTATCTGAGAGTGCTCTATCAAAATCCACTTTGTTGAAAAATAGCTGGCTGAACATAAACTCCTGAAGAACCTTATTTCCTGCTTCTTAATCCGAAATAAATCTTCCGAACACTACCCTAGGTTGTTTCTGAATGTTCCAGTGATATATTAATCGATTCGGTCGTCTGAAATGGATATCATATTTGCTCCTGAAAATAGGCACAGGCCAGAATCTGATGTCTGGCGTTTGCTTTCCATTGATGCTGCGCGATCTTCTGAATTTCTCTAACACCTTTTTGTAAACTGCACTCGACACCTGCATATGTAGATTTTTTTGTTTATTGTCTCTTTCCATTGGTCAACATCTAGATATGTTGCCGTTTCCCCATTTATTTCTCATTATGGTATCTCCTTTTTGAAAGCATTAATTTTCATAAATTATTAACTTTTAATGATGGACTATCTTCTGGCATACAGGCTTCTGGTTGAGTCTCAGGCAACTTTATTTAATTGCACAAATTTCATGAGTTTAAAATGGGAGTAAAAAATACGATAGAAGAGAAATGATTCTCCAGAGATTCAAAACTAAATTCAGAAAATTATAACATGGAGGAGTGAGATGGTAAAATTTTCTTGAAATAAATCTTCATAAATACTTCTCAAATACTGTTGAAAATTTAGTTCAAGAACATTTGCGTTGACCATTTAAGTGACAAATCAGATTAATAAATAAACAAACAGTAAACTTCTTTATAGATGGACATTTAGCAATTTCTTTAAACCTTTCTCAATGTTTAATCAGATTTCAAAACCCCATTCATTTTTAAGGTCATTGTGAAGATAATGCAAGTCATTTCAGAGACAGAATACAGAACAAATCATCTATATGTGTTCTTATCTCTGGTATGGATTCTTCCATGCGTTCAAACGAAGGATTTAATCTCACAAACAAGTATACCTTTATATTTGTAAAATAATTTACCATTTCCCCTCAGAATTGAATGTATCAACCCATTTCCAATGCGTCATTAGAATTAAAATGAGGATATTTAATTCTACAACAATTTATTATCAAATACTTTTTCTCATATCATTATATATCCTTGAAATGCTCAACAGAAATTGCACCGTATTCAACTTGAAATGAGAATTATATTAAATAGAATTATCTTAAATCTCAACATGCTCAAAACATTAATTCATTTAAAGATAAATGCGAAGGATGTAAAAGGAAAAAAATAGGTTCATTAAGCCATGGTGACATATTTTATTTTAATAATTATTAAATGAAGTGAATGTAACAGACAACATCTACTATGAATTTGCCATTTGCAGTATCATGAAAGTTCAGCAACTGTTGTAAATGTTATCGCTTCAATATATCTTTGCTTTATAGATGAAATGGTACTTAAAATATACCATGGCTATTTGAATCCTATGAATTGAAAATTAAACCTTGAAATCTTCTTTTAAAGATAAAGAGAAAATAATATACTTTGATCACAGTATGTTGCCAAGTGAATGCTTCCAGAACTAGTTCTAATTTGTAATGCTGCCATTACACTAATCGTTGAGGTTTCTGACAATTAATTTCAACATCATGCATTTCTATATAGATATATAATTGGCAATAGATTGATGTCATCTTAAATAATTTTAAACTTGAATTACTGCAGCTGCCTTTAAATGTTCAGCCATTTAAGATACTTCAACATGAACACTCTGAAAATTGATCCCAAATGGAGTTTGTTTTTTTTACTTGCTTCAGATTCATTTTTATTCCATCAAAATTGTTTCTAATTACAATTATTTTTAATTTTATGTCTTAATTATTTCCTTTCTTTTGTAATTATTTATTCATCGCTCTATGAGCCATATCAACCAATATATTTACAGATGCATCTCTTTAAATATTCACAGTGACATTTTCTTTTTTCCCCATCCCTCCCTCCTACCTTCCCACCCTCTCCAAAAACAGTAAATATTGAACATATAAAATACAATAAAACAATATCTTTATACAAAAAGAATACAAACAAAAAAGTCGTATCATCTATTTATTCACATTAAATCTGATCGTGTTTATCTTCTTATCATTTTAGGTGGTGGTGGTCCAAGGCCTGCTCTTTCTGTATGTTCCATATATGGTTCACAGGTTTTTTCAGACATTGTAACTTTGTCTTTTGAATTATATGTGATTTTTTTCTAATGGATACACTTAAACTTGATTATATATTTAACAGAATATATAATTTGGATAAATAATGTTTATAATCACAAAATCCAACGTGGCCATCTTATATCTTTATTTTCACTTCTTTTCCACCTCTTCACCACCTCCATCCTTTTTTCCATTACTGTTTTTTAAGTTTTCTTTTTTAATCTCAATATATGACAATGCACTTAAGACATGAAATACTCCAACAATCCCCACAAACAATAATCCTTTAACCCCAAATGAACCTCCCCTCCTTGGATTGCCCCTTGTCCCTTGACGGCAACCACAACTCCCCTTTCCATTTGGTTTGTGAATGCACTCACAAGCGTCAACCAATTTCGCAATAACCATTATTCTCCAACCCCCAGCCGCCCCCAGAGAACACTATTTTCTTATACTTAAAACAAAGCACTCTCTCTTTTTTCCCTTCTTCCCCTTCTCTTATCCATCTTTAAATCTTTATATATACATTATCTTTACTTTATGTTTTTACATATTCTTGTATATTTTCTTGCCGATCAACCTCCTTGTCACTCCTCCTCCTCTCTTCTCCTGTCCTTCAAATGTTCAGCAAATTCTTGGGCTTTCTTTGGGTCTGAGAACAGTCTATTTCATTTCCCAGGAATAAATATTTTGAGTGCTGCTGGATGTCTTAATATAAAGTTATGCCCTTTCTTCCATAAGATTGTTTTCACTGTGTTGAATTCCTTTCTCTTCTTTAAAAGTTCGAAGCTTATGTCCGGGTAAAAAATATATTTTTTGTCCCTTATATTCCAACTGCTTATTGTCTTCTCTAACCTTCTTTCTGGCCTGCTCCAGTATGTTTTCTCTTGTCCTATATCTTAGAAATTTTATCAATATGGAACTTTTTTTTTGATATGGTGGCAGTTTCGGTATTAGTGCTCTATGTGTCCTTTAGATTTTTATTTCTTCATGTGAATCTGTTATTCCCAACACCTTTGGGATCCATCCTTTTATAAATTTCTTCATATCTGACCCTTTTTTGCCTTCTTTCAGGCCCACTATTTTTATGTTGTTTCGCCTACTGTAGTTTTCCAATACGTTAATTTTTTGTGACAATAAATTTTGACTCTTAAATTTTTTTTCGCTCTCTTCGAACTTCCCTCTTATATCAGTTATCTCCATTTCTACAGCAGCTTCTCGATCCTCCACATTTTCTACTCTTTTCCCGATTTCAGCCATGACCAACTCTTAGCTTTGCATTCTGTTTTCTGCTCTTTTCATTGTTCTTTTCATTGAACTAAATTCTAATGATGGCCATTCTTTTAATGACCTCATTTGTTCTTCAAAAAAGGCTTTCTCTAAACTTTGTCCTTCTATTTTATTTTCTTCTTTCCTTGAAATTCTTGGTCTTCCTCTTCTTCTGTATCAGTATCTATGTCTGTGTCATCTCTTCTCTTCTCCTTCTCTGGTGAGCAGCCTCCAGCTGCTGTGGCTGCTATTGTTGGGCCTCCTGCTGCAGGCCGACTCATTGTTGGGCCTCCTGCTGCAGGCCGACACACTGCTGGGCCTCCTGCCACAGGTCATCCCCCTGACGGTTGCACTGTTGCCACACCCTCTTCCAGCCCTTCATTCTCTTTCTCACCACTCTTCTTTTCTTCTTTCTTGCTTACTTCCCCCAGCTAAATGCCCCAATACTGGGCATCTCTCAACTGGTCATACCTCAGCTGAGTCCCTCTCCCATCGGCATTAACCTTTTCTTTTACTTGCGCACTGCGGATGCACAACTCTTTGCGCATATGCAGTTGTGCACCTCTTCTTGGCTCTGAGAGCCATTTTTAAAGTCAGCCAGTCAGGAGAACACCACTCCTCTGGGGACTCACCAACACTGGAGATCAGCCGCTCATCTCCACGATGGCTCTCTGCTCCGATGTCCAGGTGAGGCCTTCTTCTTTCTTCCCTTTTCTCTGTTATTCTTACTTTTTCTCTTTTGGATGCCATCTTCTGTTTCTTCTCTGTAACTTTATCTTTCTCTTCCTGTATGTTATGTTTATTGAGGTTTTTTCAATCATTTTTTTTCTTTTCTCTGGAGAGGGTTGGTTCCACCCGACACCACTACTCCATCATGTGACTCCCCTTCCCAAATGAAAGTTGACCATATTTTTCAACTTAGAATTTCTTCAAAGAATTTAGTAGCAGCATAACTGCAGCAGACGAGATCAAGGGCCGAGGATATTTTTAGGGATTTATTCGAGTCGAAGTTTGAAATGGAATTACCCCCATCAAATCATATTAATGAAAGGCCAGCAGTTCCCACAACTAAACATCATTTTATGATTGCTTTCACCCAAAAATGATGTTTCTCTCTCTCCGTTTTATGTTTGTTATAAGAGGCACCGCTGTTTCCTTTTTCAACAACCAGTTGTCTGTTGGCACATAAAATTTGCACAGGCAATAAAGCATCTGGCTGCTATGTGAACCCTTCATGCAATGCCTTTGGATAAATCGTTTGGTGAAGTGCTGCATCAGCACAACAGCAAGGTTGATATTTTAGTTTCAACCCGAGCACCAAGAAGAATTTATTCCCCTCTCTTTCTCTCTCTTTGTCTTTCTCTTTCTTTCTCTCTCTCTCTCTCTCTCTCTCTCTCACACACACAAACACACACACACATACACACACACACACACACACACACACACACACACACACACACATTCTTCCTGTCTTCCCTTCCTTTCCCATTTTTTCTCTTCTCCCTATCTCTCTCTCTCTCTCTCTCTCTCTCTCTCTCTCTCTCTCTCTCTCTCTCTCTCTCTCTCTCTCTCTCTCCACATTTCTTACTGATAGAAAATCCTAGATACAAACAAACATCCTCTTCATGAAAACAAACATGCCAGTTGTATTTGATCATGGGTGCTTGAGGTAGAGTCTTTTAAGTTTGAAGTGGCATTGTACAAGTTATTCCAAAAGTCTGGAAAAACATCCATGTAGATGTTTTAACTGTGGATTGATTAAAAGTGAAGATATTGTTGAAATTCTGTTGTCTTTGCTGGCTATTTACGGCTGTGTCTGAGGCAACTAGCTGCAAATGAGTGAACTTCTGTTGTGATTTCTGTCGCCCACTTATTTTCCTCTTTGCTGTTTCTAACCTTGAAGTGGGGCCAGTCATAAACTTTATTCCTGAGCTGCCATCCCTCATAGATCGTACTTGTCATGCATTCTGGACTGGATGTTCATTCGTGAGAAAGTTTGAAACAAGAATAAGGAATCAATTCTATTGTCCGGAATGTCGGAGGAGTCCTTACAGAAAGCCATTTCTATATTTTGGAGAAGACATCATTTAATTAACCCAAAGAATGCTGCACCACCAAAACACCTAGAATAAAAGCAATGTGCCAATCTAATGCCTGCCAAGAATCTCAGCATTCAAAAAATCTGATCCAAAAACAACAAAAAAAGGTGCTGAAAATGCTCAGAACGTCAGGCAGCGTCCATGGAGAGGATTGTTGGAGGGTTCTTCATGTACTCTAAACAAAATCTCGCTACTTTTTATTTATTAATAGCTTTATGAAAAGATGAATTTCTTTTTTTGTTGCAATATGACACAGGACAGCGCAAGACATGGCCACATGAATGTATAATTTAATTATACCGATACCAAATGCTGATAGATTTTCCATTGAAAGTTGCTAGTGATAGTAGGTCATCGAAACAGAACAAATTATAGACTTGTATTTCGTGTCCTTCACACTGGTGTTATTTTCTCATTTGGTTCTTCGAGAAACTATTAGTATCAAATAACATGTCTAGAAATGCAAGATGAAAAAATTTTGTCTAATGTTTTAGTTTTGTCACAAATTCCATGACAACCAATTTTATTCTATATCTTAATTTTGGGGTCATTTGTGAATTCTGTAAGGATGAGTTTGCATATCTAGAATGGGACTGTAATAATAAGTAAAATCTTATAGAAAGGTGAAAAGTACATATAGGTGTTAATGATAAATGCAATACAATTGCTGCAGGGTTATTTATCATATTAACTGACAGAATTGATGAATGAATTGTGCTTTTAAGCTACAATCATTACTAATTAACTAATTATTTAAGGGCCATGGTGCTGTGAATTAATAAAAATTTGAGGAGAGTTTACAAGTTAGCTTTTAGTCTCTAAATTTAGAATTTCAAGAAATACTGTTACAAGATCAAAACATCAACCACAAAGAATATCGTACAGGGCTAAAGATGAACAATGACTTTATTAACAAAATTCAACTTCAAACTTAAATTCAAAATCCCCATTTATAACAGTACCCACTGGTTACTATGCAAATTTGTCTTCTTTGGCTTGGCTTCGCAGATGAAGATTTATGGAGGGGGTAAAAGTCCATGTCAGCTGCAGGCTCGTTTGTGGCTGACAAGTCCGATGTGGGACAGGCAGACACGGTTGCAGCGGCTGCAGGGGAAAATTGGTTGGTTGGGGTTGGGTATTGGGTTTTTCCTCCTTTGCCTTTTGTCAGTGAGGTGGGCTCTGCGGTCTTCTTCAAAGGAGGTTGCTGCCCGCCAAACTGTGAGGCACCAAGATGCACGGTTTGTACCTTTTCTTTGGTGCACCTCTGTCACGGTGGCCAGTGGAGAGCTCGCCATATAACACGATCTTGGGAAGGCGATGGTCCTCCATTCTGGAGACGTGACCCACCCAGCGCAGCTGGATCTTCAGCAGCATGGACTTAATGCTGTCGACCTCTGCCATCTCGAGTACTTCGATGTTAGGGATGAAAGCGCACCAATGGATGTTGAGGATGGAGCGGAGACAACGCTGGTGGAAGCGTTCTAGGAGCCGTAGGTGATGCCGGTAGAGTACCCATGATTTGGAGCCGAACAGGAATGTGGGTATGACAACGGCTCTGTATACGCTTATCTTTGTGAGGTTTTTCAGTTGGTTGTTTTTCCAGACTCTTTTGTGTAGTCTTTCAAAGGCGCTATTTGCCTTGGCGAGTCTGTTGTCTATCTCATTGTCGATCCTTGCATCTGATGAAATGGTGCAGCCGCGATAGGTAAACTGGTTGACCGTTTTGAGTTTTGTGTGCCCGATGGAGATGTGGGGGGGCTGGTAGTCAGGGTGGGGATCTGGCTGATGGAGGACATCAGTTTTCTTCAGGCTGACTTCCAGGCCAAACATTTTGGCAGTTACCGCAAAGCAGGACGTCAAGCGTAAAACTAATAAATTCCCCAGTCTAAATATAACATATGTAATTAAAGTATAAGCTATATTTCCAACCTACCAGCCCACAGAAAAACTGAGACACAAAACAAAGACAAAATAAATAAGACACACAAAATTCTGATCTCAACTGATCATAAACAAAATTGAGAGAGAGAGAGAGAGAGTAAACTGTCCTCCAGACCATTACTCATGCTCTGGTCCTTCTTCCTCTCCACTGCTTCCCCAGTGGTGGTTTATCGTCCAACTTAGAAATTTTTACATCATTTTCTGCACTCCCACTCTCTCAGCAGTCCACTTTCACCTTCCCTAAGTCAAACTGTAACTCTAACATAAAATCTCATAACACATAGGCCAATGCACAACACAGAACTCTGAAACAATACTGTGTATCTTTTAAAAACTATTCATAACTTGTTGTAGTTGATGTAGATGTGCTGATCCTCCTGGTAAGGAATTCTGAACAAGTTGACAAGAGAAAAGCCCCTTTGATACTAACTCATCATAGGATGTATTAAGAACAAAAACTCTCTCCTCAGTGCTCTCATGGGGTGATGGGAAAAGGTGTGGACAATTGAACATCAAAACCAAAGATTATGGATTTTTTTCATGGAAATGGATTTTCACTGGACTTCCTTATTCATCACAGGTCCATGCAGAAAAAGGTGATGTGTTTTTATTTGTTTGTTTGGAAGGTTCCGCAATTAGCAATATTATATTGATGACCTGATCAGCATCACATTCCTCATTTGTGACATCGCAACATGCATATTGTGGCTCATCAGTGGTGTTTAGTTAGTTTACGTACCATGTACGAAATCATGTCATTGTGAAAAAAAAACTTTATATTCTAGTCATTCTTGATAACCACAAAAAGGACATGTAACATCTCAAAATTTCTTCCTGAACTACGTTTCTGTCCTAGGTGAAGCAACCAGCGGTTACTCAATATGCTCTCAATAATAGAAGTGGGAATTAATTGGCATTAATTTTGATTTTGGAGCAAAAAAGCTTTGGATGAAATTGTGATATTTGGAAGGTCTGGAAGAAATAATGAACATTTTGGTCATCTTCATCTTCATTTGGTCAATATAAAATACTGCTGATGCCATATCATGATCAGCAGAGGGCGCGCAGGTTAGAATTCAGGATAGCAGAGGGAAAAGTTATGTCTGCTAGTAGCAATGCACATCGCGACACAGGCCTGAATATGACAGCTGAAGTAGCGGACCAGCTGTGTTAAGATTGTGTAGTTGGGTTCAGGGATTCCTTGTGACCTCAGCCAACATGCGCACCCTTTTGGCTGCATCATGACGTTGCAGTTGACATAAAGACGTGTCATGAGCTCACCCTTAAAGAGGAGCATGTGAGCTTTCAAATAAACAGATAAAACTGAAACCACAGTGTGTGGTTCTTTCTGATTTTGCTCTTTGTAGCTACTGCTACAATTGGTGACCCAATGAGCTCAGATGATTCTGGATTCTTCATCATTGATGCTGCAACAGTGAACGCAGTTGCTATAAAGCTACTGCCCTTCTGTGTGCTTCACCTGTGCATATGGTTCAACCAAGTGGAAACGCAGTTTCACCTCTGGCAGATGAACTCTGACTTGACCATGTTCTACCATGTCATCAACATTCTTGACCAGGAGACTGCCGCCAGAGTGGACAACCTAACGCACAACCTCCTGTTGGAGGGTAAATATCCAGTGCTCAAACAGCTCCTCCTCAGCATGTTCGGCCTATCCAGATGCCAGCGTGCCACCAGCCTATTTACCTGGATAGCCTGGGAGATAGGGCACTGTCCACCCTCAAGAACAAGATGATCACCCTGGCAGAAGGCCATAGGCCATGCCTCATGTTTGAGTAGGCCTTCCTCAAACAAATGTCAGATAACATCCAGCTTTTTTGGCAGATGAAGATTTTTCGGACCCATGCAAGGTCACAGCCCACATTCAAGAATTCACAGCTAACATCCACAGCATGAGGGTGTTTTCGAAGTTCGACCAAGTGCAGGACTACCACCAAATTCTTTACACCCTGACAACATTGGCAAAATGGTCATTACCCCAAGCTCAGGTATAGTGTGTTCGAAAGGGAGCTCTTGGTCCTCTACCTGGCCATCAGGCAATTCTGGTACTTTCTGGAGAGCAACCCATTTATGATCTTGATGGACCACAAGCCCCTAACCCAGATCCTCACCATGGCCAAAGACCCCTGGTTGGCGGGCCAACAACACCACCTGTCCTATATCTCAGAATTCACTAAGGACATCTGGCACCTCACGGGCAAAGACAATGTCATGGCTGATGCGCTCTCTTAACCCACCATCCAGACCTTAGGCCCCAGCCTGAACTACTCCCAGTTAGTGCAGGTACTAACTGGGATGAGGAGATGCAGGCATTCTGCACAGTCAACACTAGCCTCTGCTTTGAGGACTCAAGTTCTGACATGCTTTTGTGCGACCTCTCCATGTCAAGCTGCATCCAGGCCTTCAGAATGGTCTATGACTTTGATCATTCATCCATCAAAGCCATGGTTCACATGGAAGCAGAAAGGTTCATGTGGCACTGCCTGAGAAAGCAAGTTTCCCAGATGACACACAACTACACTCAATGCCAGGTTGCCAAGTTTCACCACCATGTCAAGATCCCAGTTCAGTACTTTGACCCCCCCCCAACAAAACATTTCGAGCACGACCATTATGACATTGTAGGCCTGTAGCTGGTCTCCTGGGATGCCCATTACCTTCTCATGGTAGTTGATTGAACAACATGGTAGCCAGAAGCCATTCCAAATATGGACCACTTCACTGACTCCTGCACCAGGGCCCTACTGACCAACTGGATCCAGATGTTTGGAGTACCAGCACACATTACCAGTGACAGAGGAGTACAGTTCACATCCACACTTTGGACACAGCTTACAACTCTTCTGGGCATCATACTGCATCACATCACACCTATCATCCGCAGGCCAATAGGCTCATGGAACACTTCCACCGCCATTTAAAATCAGCCCTTGATGGCTTGGCTAGAAGGTCCCAACTGGGCGGTCAAGCTCCCCTGGGTCATGCTGGGCATCAGAACACCACCCAAGGAGGACTTGCAGGCATCCTACAGCAGACCCCTGCCCCTACCCGATGAGTTCTCCCCAACTCTGGACTTGAGCACCAGAAAGAAAGCACTGTTACAGAACTTGTGGGGCAAGTTGGCCACGTTGGCATCCCCTCTCGCCCCACCACTGCAATCGGCGTGCATCCCCAAAGACTTAGCTACAGCTAACTTTGTGTTTGTTCAGCATGTCCCACACACATCCCCCTCCAAAGGCCCTATGAAAGCTTGTACAGGATCATACTATATTCTGGCAAGATTTTCACTCTAGACATTGGGGGAAAAGAGGACATGTTCATGGCAGACAGACTAAAAGTGATTCATTTGGACCTCAGCTAACCAGCCGTGAAAGAGTCAGGGCAGCCGCCTAAAGCATCAGGACACTAAAGTAGGGAGGGGGAGTTGTGTGATAGCGCACATTGTGTCGCAGGTGATCTGGCTCCATATGTGATGGCCGCGCTAGTGGAGCAGCCACATTAAGATGGCGCAGTTAGTTTCGGGATTCCTTGTGGCCTTGGCCATTGTGTATGCCTTTTCTGCTGCTTCATGATGTCGCAGCCAGCATGGTGATGTGGCGCAAGCTTGCCCTTAAAGAGCAGAGCGCGAGCTTTCAAATAAACGGTTGAAACTGAAATTCACCTCAGCTTGTGGTTCTTTCCAATTTCGCTCTTTGTAGCTACTGCTACATGCTAAACTTAATCTTCACATGATGTACATGTCCAATTCTGAAATTTATGTCTAAACTATATGAAATGATTTAATGCTCATGTACTCATGAAATATCTAATTTTCCTACAATACAATTATAATTACAATAGATTTCACTTCACAAGTACACAAACTTAACTCTAAGGGCCTTTACTCTTCTTGGCATTATGATAAATTGCTTCTTCCATTATTATTTACTTTAACTTCAGTACTAGTATAATTTCAAAAGATGTTTATGGCATGTCTGGAATCCTCAAAATTACAGCAGTATAATGACATATTTCACCAAAAACCTCGAATGTTTGGCACTCGATGCCTAAAATTTACGCATTAAAACCCGTGTAAAAACTGCTAACACTCACAAAAATATTATTTTATTAAGAATTTGCTGCAAGCTCTTTCTCTGAAGGCAAAAGTCATAATGTTTTTAGTTCACATGTGGCTACCTTTAAATCACAATTACTCCCCTCCACCCCTTGTCTTTTATGTTCATTGTGCATCATAAGACCAGTGTCCTAGTTCAGTAGAATAGAGAGGTTGGTTTTTTTTAAAAAATTATTAGGTAAGGTCAAGATGGGACCAGGTTAGGTTGACAACATGATCAAAGGATCTGTTTTTGTGTGTAGAACTCTGTGTCTTATGACTCTACCTGGACTCTTCAAGGACACATCAACATTTTTTGGCAGGTAAAGAGGATAAGGGTTGCTTTAAAATACAACAATATTCCTATAGTACATAATCTTTGTTTATTGGAGTTGATTTATCATTTTATCAATTGTCCATTGTTTGAAATTTGTTGTCCACACAATTCCATGGTCCTCATTCATCACTAAATCCTGATTTGTAAAGTTCCATTCTCTCCTTATAATCTCCTATGATTCTTTGCACTATGTCTTTATCACCATTGAAGCTTTTAAGCATGTACTGGAATTTCCTATCTCAATTTATCCACCACATCTTTGCCCACTTTGTTTTCATTTAAAAAAAATTCCTGTTGTATAGATTCTCCAGTTCAGAAATAAAGCCATTAAAGTTAACCTTCAATATCAACGTGGTTCCTTATCCAACAAATATTGCCCTGCCTATTGAGAATTTCCATCAATGCTTTTAGGATAACGAAATTCCTTTATATTTTTCTTTAAGCGTGCATTTTAACATTTTTAAAAAGGATTTGTGCCTTGTAATTGTATTACTGTAGGATCTTAATGACAACTTTCTCCATGGGGCATTGCATTTACCAAGTCAAAGGTCAGTTAAATGCCAGCACATGGCTCTGGACAAGGAAGTACATGAGAGTCCATCCTTGAGTCACGGACAGCTTCTTGCACAGGAAGACCAGAGAATTTAGGCCCACTAAATGACATATTGGGTTGACAATCTTTTATCCAGCATTTGAGCATGTATTACCTTATTGTTTGGAATGAATCTTAACAAGGACTACTTGATCCCTTTCCAGGCATTTTTCACAAGCACTCATTCAGGAAATAAGTGGATGACGGTTCTCATTTTTTAGGAAAAAATAGGAATGGGAATCTTAATCTGTGCATGATAAGTAGGCCTTCTCAACAAAATCCAAGAAGGTTTTGGTACTTGGTGTGATGTGCTAGCAAGCAGAAGGCAAATACAAAACATAAAGTCTGTTCAACAGGCTTTATTTGACATAAACCTCCACAGAGCTGGCTGTGAGAATGCTGTGCAAAACTCTGCAAGTGACCTTGAGGGGCTGGATCTATCTTATATCCCGGAGGGTGATTGGCAGCCGACTGGATGGGGCTTGGTCCATTCAGGTTGGCTGATTGACAGGGAGCCTTGTCCTCCAGTGCTCTCCTACAGGTACACGGGGTGGGGGAGGTTACAATCCATGTTCTACAAAGCCCCAAACAGTCATCGGAATATCTGTAACTGTTACAGGGTTGGCTCCTAGTCAAAGGTCGGTGAGGGTAAGCGGTGACTAGTCGGTGGTGTGGGGGTGGGGACCGGAACAGCTGGCATGGTGCAAGAGGGATGGCCGGGTTAGGGTTAGGGTGTGTGAGGCATTGGATGAGTGGGGGGGGGGCAGGTTGGTCCCCCACATTTGGAGTCAATCTAGGCTGCTCAGGGAGGGGGAGGTCTTGGGTGTCCCATAGTTGTTCTGGGTTGAGGGAGTGCATCAGGCCGGCATTGTCCTGGGATGAAGAATGCTGTGGTGAGTGCTCCTGCAGGTGCCAGGTCCCTGGTTGAGACAGTGTCCTCCCTGCCACTGCTGAACCTAATATGGGAGTAGTTATGGTTTGCATGAAGGACGAAAACCTGCTCTATCATGGGTTCAGACTTGTGTGCCTGCAAGTGTCTACACAGGAATACCAGTCCCAAGGATGTGAGCCATGCTGGGAGTGATGTACCCATCGCCAATTTCCTGGGGAATGAAAACAGGTATGCATGAGGGGTCTCATTGGCAGCCATGCACAGGAGTGACCTGATGGCATGGAGCACGTCAGGGAGAGTGTCCTGCCAGTATTCTACAAACCACCCCTTGATTTAAAGGCCAGGAGATCTGCTTTCCAAATTACCCCATTTTCATGCTCCATCTATCCATTATCTCTCGGGTTGTAACTAGTCATGAGACTAATTGCATTGCCACTTGAAGTTAAGTACTGGTATAGTTCTTCACTCATGAAGCTAAACATTCAGTCACTGTGGATAAATCTGGGGTAGCTGAACATGGTGAATATTGGCATCAATGCCCTGATGATGGTGGCTGTGGAGGGGTCTGGGCTTGGTGAAAGCAAAAGGGATGTGGGAGTACTCATCTAAGACCATGAGGAAATAGATATTCTGATTCATGATAAGTGGGTGATGTCCAGTGGCAGAGGGACTTGTGCAGTGCCTGAAGCTAGTCATCTTGGAATGACAGGCAGGTCTGGGAGAGTTGTTAAACTTACAAGGATGGTTCTGGATGCTGTAGCTATACATTGCCAGCTCAACTCTATAGCGCAAGATCTTATCATTCTTGATCTTGCCCTTGTGGTAGGTGTTGAACATGAATGCCACTGCATGCTGGTCGGTGAGGAGGCTGAACCTCTTGCTGGCCAGGTAGTGGTATCAGTGGCAGACCACTTCCATGATCTCCTGGGCCTCCTTTTCAATCGCAGAGTGCTCTAGCTCTGAACCATGGAGGGTCATGGAGAAGAAGGCACCAGGGCGCCCCTTCTGGTTAAGGGTAGTGGTGAGGGCCACATCGGAAACATTGCTCTCCACCTGGAAGCGGACATCATTATCTACGGCATGCATTGTGGTGTCTGTGATATCCTGCCTGACACATGTAAAGGCTGCTTGTGCCTCGGGTGGGAGAAAAAAATTGTAGTCTGCGCCTGTGGGGCATCCATTCTGGATACGGGCCAATAAAACCATGTGCCACAATATACCTCAGGATGGCAAGGCGGGTGATGCTGAACATGCACTTCTGTTTATTGTAAGTGAGATTCAGCTCACCATCTGGAGCTGGTCATGGCTGCAGATAGTGACATTATCCAGGTACAGGAAAGTTTGTGCCAGACTACCATGCAATCCATCTCCTGCTGGAAGACAGAGTTGGAACCCAGTAGAACTGGTACAGATACCCATTCACCTCAAAGGCAGTATAAGGCTTGCCCACAGGTGATAGGCCAACTTCAGGTCAATTGTGGAGAAGACCCAGAAGTGGACAATCTCGTTGACCATGTTGTCTATCCTCGGTAAGGGGTAGTGTCCAGCTGGGTATACCAGTTGATGGTCTGGTTGTAATCTATGACAATCCTTGGCTTGCTGCCCCCTTGATCACCAGGACTTGAGAACTCCATGGGCTGTTGCTGGACTCTATGACATCTTCTGCCAGAAGCCATTGCACCACTGCCCTGATGAAGTCTCTATCCATGGCACCATAGTGCCTACTTCTGATGGCTATTGGCTTGCAGTCTGGCATGAGGAATGAGAATAAGGTGGGAGGGGCGATGCACAGCCTGAAGAGGCTATGTTGGCTTGGACTGGTTGGACAGCACGCTGTAAAGCGTGAGTGGAGATATGGGGACCCCTGAAGGTGAGGATGATGCTCTGCAGATGGCATTGGAAATCTAAGCACAAGAGGACCAGGGCGCAGAGTTTGGGCATGACCAGGGGCCTGAATATGGTGTATGTCTCCCCCCCTCCCATAGTCAGATCGGCAGAGCAGTGCCCAAGGTTATTAATAGTTTGGTCCTGGGCAGCAAAGGCAATAGAGAAGGTGGTGGGTTGGATTTTAAGTTTCAGGGAGTGGGCCACGCTCAGGTGAATAAAGCTCTCATTGCTGCTACTGTCGATTAGCCACTTCATTGCCTGCCCATTGATTTTGACGTCCATCTTGGAGCACCCAAGGCTGTGGGGGTGGTCCTTGGTCAGAGGAGTGGCTGCTAGTATCATCTCGGGGTCCGGGTCATTACCCAATGGTGGAGGCAATTTGCGGCCGGCGGCATCTTCTGCAGGCATGAGGTGCATTGCAAGAGGTGAGTGTTGGTTGGTGCCACTTTCCATAGACATGGGGTGAGGTGGGTGGCCATCGGCAGCATCTGGAGGCATAGGGTGCATTGGGTGCAATTGGTAGGGTGGCCTGGTCAGTGCCTGTGTTGACCATGTCATCATTGTTGTTGGTGCTGAGCTTGTTGTAGGCCTGCGAGGGCCCGAGTAGCTGTGACACCTGCACCTGTCTGGCACAAGATGGTAATGCCACGTGGGGGTGCATGGCAGCGACATGGCTGGCCTTCTTCCCCGGCTGAACTGGTTGTGCCAGTGAAAATGATGTCACATTGTCAACCGTCAGTGCTGGTGATGTCATCATGGGCAGCTGAAGTGACATCACTCCGTGGACTTCAAGTGACACTATTGTAGTCCATGGACATGGTGTGTTACCGGGGCAGCACTGACGAAGTCGAGGGCTGGTCTGGGCACATGGTGTTAATGTGATGATCATTGACGGCAAGGCCAGAAGTAGGGCTGCCAAGGTTGGGGAGGGGGCAATAGCGTTACTTGGCAATCTCACATGGCTGAGATTGGGTGGGAGGGGAGCTGGTCATAGAGGGCCATGAGCTGCTGGCAGGCTTTGAAAGGCATACTTTAGCAAAGTGGCATTTCTGATCTACACTGGGACCTAGAGTTCTTACAAGGGTACGGGGCACCCACAGCAGCGATGTTCTCATCCACTGTCATTTGGACCACAGCTGTCTGTGCTGACCATGTTGAGACCTGGGGAAGCATGGAGTTGAAGGCTTCAGTGTACAGAGCTGCTGCCTCCAGTGTTCAGACTACCTCTACTGGCTTGGCCAGGGAGTAGATATTGTCCTCCAGCAGCTTCTGCACGATGGCTCTCGAGTGTAGTTTCTGGACATAGGCATCCCTGATAAACCTTTCAACCTCCCTTTTGTTCACCAAAGGTTCTGCCAAGCATGGTCGAGCAACCTCCCAGGTAGGATTCGGTCATTTTTCCAGACAGCTGAGCACGAATACTCAGAAGGTACCTTGTGAAGACCACATTTGTAGGAGGTCTGTACATGGTTTGTAGGGTGTTAATTGCTTCCAAGTACCCAGTGCAGACTTTGAGGTCCTGGAAAGCTCAGGAACCCAGCTTCGAGCAGAGTAAGATGAGCTTTTTACTGTTGGAGACTAGGATGTTGGTGTGTGCCTCAGTGATTGCATAATTCATGTGCTTCTGAATGGCATGGGTCGTCTTTGAGGCTCCTGGTGCTCAGGAGTTTCTCCATTAGTTTCAAAATGTTATGTTAAATAAATGGTGATGTGCTATCGAGCAGACGGCAGACACAAAGGATTTATTCAACTTAAACTTCCACAGAGCTGGCTGTGAGAATGCTGTGCAAGCTCTGAGACTGACCTCAAGGTGCCGGATCTAATTTATATCCCAAATGGTGATCGGCAGCTGACCAGTTGGGGCTTGGTCCATCAAGTTCAGCTGATTCACAGGTGGCCAGGTGTTGTCTTGTTCTCCAGTGCTCTTCCTGCAGGTACAGGTTGACCCCTGCAGTAGGCTAGTATCACCACACTTGGTTTGTAATTTGACACACAATATATTTGACCCAATCACCTTGAGAGCCTATGGGGGGACTATTTGCTGAAACCTACCAGCTTGTTATCGATGTCTCCAATGGAATTTTCTTTTCCTTGGTTTTCTTGTTGCTTGACCATTTGGAGATTCTTGCCCTTTGCAGGGTAAACAAAGAAAAGATCATTCAGCATTTTGGGTACTTGACCATTCATTAAATTTTGATTGTTGAATCTTGAATTTTCATTGGTGTTACACTAAAACTGAAATTCAATAAATGTGGTCTGCAATAAGAGCTAACCCTATTTCATAGTTGTCTTTTACAACTAAATGCATTAATAAATAACCATAATATTCTTCCAAGAGATCATGGTTCACACTTTTAATTTTTATCCTAATCTAATTAACAAATATATCCTGAAAAATAATATTGAACAAAACTTCTGCTATAAAGAAAGAAGAACTAAATTCCAAATCTGAGAAATTCAAATGGGCATACATGCAATGACTGTTGAATGCAGCTGAACTAAAATATCAAAATCTAGTTTGAGAATTCCAGTATTTTTATACATTTTCATTCTATCACAGTTTGGGTTTTCGTTCATCATGAATCTTGTTACAATTCGGAATGGTCAATTTTTAATTTGTAACAAAATGTAATTTGACACAATATTTTTTCCAATACAAAGATATTTGAAATACATTTTGATAGATTTACACTATATGCAAGGTTTCATGATAAAATGGACTTATTAATTACAAAAGGAATGGAAGATATGTAGTCTGTATAAACAGAAAAGGAAAGGAAATTTCCTTACGTTATATTATAAGAAATTCAAATTGAAGTAATTAACATAATATATCCTTATTCTTGCCATGCACATGCCATTATTTCTTTGACATCAAGGAATATATCTTGCTTGAGTTGAAGCTTTCAGTAACCCACTAAAATAGTTGGGAAAGGTATTCAACATGTTGGCAACTTTTGTTGATCTATATTGTGGATTTTCTCAGATACATGAACCCAGAAACCAACCTTTCAAATGAATCTTGTTAGTTTAACAATGTTTTCCTTATTCTTGTGAATTAGAAGCATATGATCAGAATTCAACATAGCAACCAAGCTCCCTTGATTTTTTCCCTCTGCCATTTCGTTGGATTGCAGAGCATCTGAATCAAATGCAAAGAAGCCTGTAGATAGTATTATTTTTGGCTTTGTGGGGTTTTATTTCCCATTATCTCAGTGGCAGTTGATTATTTTGCTGTTTTAGTCAAATAAGACACTTCACATTGGCAATTGTTCTACTTCTTATTATGAAGTGAAGCAAATGTTATGTTTAATGATTATGTATATTGCTAAAAGAAAAAAACAGAAACAAAAATGGAAAGCTTCAGATGGTCAAGCAAGATCTATGGAGAAAGATCAAAATGCATTAAAGTCTCAGATGAATGACATTTCATTCCAGGTTCAAAGATCCTGCTTGAGCCTTTGAATAGTTCCAACAAGTTGACATTTATGTCTTATTTGCTGAATTGAGATTAGCTTTTCTTTTAGCTGGTTATATGTTTATGGGAAGTATTCTGCCCAGGTGCAACAGAGCACAGCATAGGATATGCTCTGCAAAAAATCACAAAAAGAAAGCATTCCAATGGAATACTTCCTGTGATATATCTGTAAAGATTGGTAAAGGACACTGGAAAGAAGTGAAATTTCATTATTCCTGTAATAAAATGGCAGTAAAGGAACATTGGGACAGGTCTTAGACAGACAGACATAGAGCATGGTAATAGGCCATTTTGGACCATGAGTCCATGCTGCCCAATTACACCAATTGACCACCAAGCCAGTACGCTTTGAAGGATGGGTGGAAACTGGAAGAAACCCACACAGACCTGGAGAGAACGCACAAACTCAATACAGACAGCACCTGATTTGAACTCAGTTCACTAGCACTATAGCAGCATTGTGCTAACAGCTACACTAACTGTGACTTATAATAATCGGTAAGGAACTCTGGCAGGGAAAAGACTTAGGGGAGAATAGCTGCAGGTGAATAGGGATGAACAAATCACAGAGCGGTCCCTACTGAAAGCAGAAAGGGATGAGGAGAGGAAGATGTGACCATTGGTGGGAACCCATTTCAGCTGGTGAAAATAGTAAAGGATGATGTGCAGGGTGCGAATAAGGGTGGAGGATCAAAAAAATTTAATTTCTGAAATGCCTGAATGGGGTGGGTGGTAAAGAGCAAGAGTCCGAGAAATGCAGGGAATGTGGGTGATGGCTCCACCAACCACATTTCCGAAGAAGGGGGACATTTGAGAAATTCAGGAGTGGAAAACCTCATCTTGAGAATACTATGCATTGTTTCATTAGTTCTTCGATTAATTAAAAAAAAACATGTAAACAATTTCACAAATAGGGTGGCAATGTTTAGAAACATAAATCCTGTGAAAGTTGGAATGATAGGTGCAACTGACAAGTGGAATTTTAGGCGCAAGAAACATTACCAAGTCCTATTGCAGAGTTCTTGCACACGAAACAAGAATGAGTCGATGCAGCCACTAGGGAAGTCACCATCAAATTTATGAATTTTAATTTAAGTTCCTCTGATGGGTCTTGGCATTTGGACTGAAGAGAAATGCAGAAATGAAGGAATATATTTTAGAAGGTTCAGAGCTACAAATGTTTGCAGAGAAAGAATATGGGTGCATTTAGCTCTTTGGATGATATTTTATTTTGAAGCTGTGTTGGCTCACATCTCTTTTTCAATTTTTAAAAATTTTCACACTATGAACCATACTGACCAAAATACACACAAACATTTCCCTCTTGAATATATACAGTGTCATTTTCTCCCTTTTTCCTTCCCTCCTTCACCACCCCCCCCCCCACTCACTCAATGTTCAACATATATGATACATTAAACCCATTAAACAATGTTGTCACACAATGAAAATAAAAAAGAAATTTGTGTCTTCTACTTTTACATACTGGGTCAGTTCATTTCATTTTCTTCTTCTGTTATTTTAGGTAGTGGAGGTCCACAGTAGGACTTCTCTATTGTGTTCCATGTGCGGTTTCCAAATTTGTTCGAATTCTGTGATGTTATTTCTTAAATTATATGTTATTTTTTCCAATGGAATACATTTATTCATTTCTATGTACCATTGCTGTATTCTCAAGCTATCTTCTAATTTCTAGGTTGACATAATATATTTTTTTGCTACAGCTAAGGCCATCATAATAAATCCTTTTTGTGCTCCATCCAAATCGAATCGAAGTTCTTTACTTCTTATATTACTTAGAAGAAAGATCTCTGGATTTTTTGGTATGTAGCTTTTGTGATTTTATTTAATACCTGGTTTAAATCTTCCCAAAATTTTTCCACTTTCTAACATCCCAAAATTGCATATACTGTTGTTCCCGTTTCCCACTTACAGTGAAAACATCTGATACTGTTGGGTCCCATTTATTTAACTTTTGGGGCTTGGTGTATAGTCTGTGCAACCAATTATATAGTATCATGTGTAAACTCGTGTTTATTGTATTTTTCATAGTTCTGGAGCATAGCTTTTCCCATGTTTCATTCTTTATCTTTATGTTTAGATCTTGTTCCCATTTTTGTTTAGGTTTACAACTTGTTTCCTCATTCTCTTTCTCTTGCAGTTTGATGTACATGTTTGATATAAATCTTTTAATTAGCATTGTGTCTGAAATCACATATCCAAAACTGCTTCCTTCTGGTATCCTCAGCCTGCTCCCCAATTTGTCCTTCAAGTAGGTTTTCAGTTGGTAGTATGCAAACAGTGTACCATGAGTTATACCATATTTGTGCTTTATTTGTTCAAAAAGTAATAATTTATTTCCAGAAAAACAATTTTCTATTCTTTTGATCCCTTTTCTCTCCCATTCTCTAAAGGAAAGGTTATTTATTGTGAAAGGGATTAGTTGATTTTGCATCAATATTAATTTTGTTAGTTGATCATTTGTTTTTTCCTTTCTATGTTAATCTTCTTCCAAATATTGAGCAGATGGTGCAGTACTGGTGAATTCCCATGTTGCACCAGTATATGTTTAGCTACCTTCTCCCCTATTTTATCTAGCTCTATTCTGGTCCAATCTGGTTTTCCCTTGTTTGATAAAAATCTGATAGGTATCTTAATTGTGCTGCTCTATAATAATCCTTAAAGTTTGGTAGGTGTAAGCCCCCTTGTTTGTACCATTCTATTAATTTATCTAGTGCTATCCTCATTTTCCCCCCTTTCCATAAGAATGTCCTTATTATTTTCTTTGGCTCCTTGAAGAATTTCTCTGTTAGGTGAATTGGTAATGATTGAAATAAGTATTGTATCCTTGGGAAGATATTCATTTTAATACAATTTACCCTTCCTATCAGTGTTAGTGGTAAGTCTTTCAAAATGCTCTAAGTCGTATTGTAATTTCTTCATTAATGGCTGATAATTTAGTTTGTATAGTTGGGCTAGATTATTATCTAGTATTATACCTAGGTATCGAATTGCTTGTGTTTACCATCTAAATGGTGATTCTTTCTTAAACTTTGTGAAATCGGCATTATTAATTGGCATTGCTTCACGTTTATTTGCGTTGATCTTGTACCCCGATACTTCTCCATATTTCTTCAATTTCTTCTGTAATTCTTTTATTGATATTTCTGGTTCTGTTAAGTATACTATGATGCCATCTGCAAATAGACTGATTTTATATTCCTTCTCTTTTATTTTTATCCCTCTTATTTTATTTTCTGTTCTTATAAGTTCTGCCAGTGGTTCTATAGCTAATGCAAAGTGAGGGAGATAGTGGATATCCTTGCCTAGTTGATCTGCTTAATTTAAATTGGTTTATCCATTTACTGTCACTTTCGCCAATGGCCCCTTATATAATGCTTTAATCCAATTAATATATTTCTCTGGTAGGATGAACCTCTGTAGCACTTTGAATAAATAATTCCATTTTACTCTGTCAAAGGCTTTCTCTGTATCTAAGGCAACCACTACTGTTGGCGTCTTGATTCCTTGTACTGCATGGATTAAGTTAATGAACTTACAGATATTGTCCGTTGTTCGTCTTTTCTTAATACATCCAGTTTGAACTAGTTTTACTATTTTTGGTACACAGTCAGCTAATTTGTTTGCTAATAGTTTAGCTATTGGGTAGGGCACGTAATGGCAGTGTCATATAATTTAAAAGCCAGAGGAGTAGCTATATTAATCAATAAAAATGTACCAATCAAAATAGAGGAGGAAATAATAGATCCAGCAGGAAGGTATGTAATGATAAAGTGTCAGATATATTCAAAATTTTGGAATTTGCTCAATGGATATGCACCTAATGAAGAAGATCAAAAATTTGTGCAAGATATATTTTTGAAGATTGCAGATACGGAGGGGAATATACTGATAGGAGGAGACTTTAACCTTAATTGGGACTCAAAGATGGATAAAATTGGGAAAAAAAGACTATCAGAAAGAACAAAGTAACCACATTTATGGTTAAATCAATGCAGGAAATGCAACCTTTGGATATATGGGGAGGCAACAACCAATCGTGAAGGAATACTCATGTTATTCGGGTAGACATAAAACATACTCAAGAAGAGTACACAGCATGCATGCCTCATAGTCTTGGATCTTCAACTTGATGGAGAGGTGGCAATTATCCCACATACGGGCATGGAGATGTCCCAGGCATGTGTCCAATGCTGCATTGAGTGTTTATTGTTGTCATGGTGGAGCCCAAGTAGCAGAATTTATCTACGTTGGCGAGCACTGGGTGCATTGATGGTAATTGATGGAGTATTGTGGGTTTGTCTGCTAAAGACGACCGTCTTTTCAGACCAAATTCAGTGCAGGCAGATGCAAATGTGTCGCACAGTGCTTGAAGCTCTGGCTGGGAGTGAGCCACAAAGTCAGCATCATCTGTTTAGAGAAGTTCTTGAATCATAACTCTTCTGATTTTTGTCTTATCCCTGAGCTGTGACAGATTGAAAGGTTTTCAGGAGCTTCTTATGTGCAGGGCTGTGCTTGAAGCCTCTGGAAAGGCATGGTGCAGAAGAGCAGAGAAGAAAATGCCAAACAGAACTGGAGTGTGTATGCAGCTCAGTTTTTATGCCTTAGCAGACTGAGAACTCTTCTGATCTCAAGCAGTTGAACTGAAGAGTGGCCTGCATGTTGTTGTGGAACTAGACAATGATGGATAGTAGTGTGCCATGGAAGCCAAAATGTTTTAAGACATGGAGTAGACCTGAGAGCCTAACAGAGTCAAAGGCCTTGATGAGTTCAATGAAGCACACATAGAGGGGTTTGCAATTGGCAGAAGGTGAAGACCATATTGATAGTTGATCCAGATGGTCAAAAGCCACATTGGCTTTCAGGTAGTATGTCACCTTTGTTCTTGTAAAGGGTCATAATGTTCTTATCCCACAGATCTTTGGGGATGCAGCAGTGGAGCCACCATGTTTTGAATAGTATTGTGAGCTCAGAGATGAGTGCTTTGCAGTGAAGCTTCAAGATCTCAGAGCCAGGGAGGGAGCAAAGAAACCCTTCATTTATTGAATGCTTCTGGAATTTCTTCTTTCAAGTCCATCTATTGTTCAACTTCCATTTTCTTCTCAACTTTCCCATTTCCAGCTTTATCCACCACCACCATCGATTTCTATTCAAATTCCTGTTTCAACTTAGAATCTCGTAGAGAATTAGCAAAAGTTAAAGCTGCCTGTGGATTTTCAAATAACTGAAATTGCTATTGCCCATAAAATATTTTTAAAATTGCTAGATATCTAAAAGTAGATCTATAGCTTTTTTCCTTAAGGCAACTTTAGCGAGATTAAAATTTTTCCATTTCATAACTACTTCCTGACTTAAATCCTCATGAAAAAAACCTTACTATTTAAAATACCATCGGACCATTCACAAATGTCCGTATAACCAATGGACATAAAATCATCTCACAATCTTGATACCTCAAACATCTCACCAAAACACCTCTAGGTGGTTGCCATGGTAATGTTTTTTTTCTTAACACACGATGAGCCCTCTCTATCTCTAAGCCCTTGGAAAATATGCTGACCCGAATACTTCAACAATCAATTCTTTAAAAAAAACTTTGTAGGATTTACTCCCTCAAAACCTTCTGGTAACCCCACTATTTTTATATTATTCCACTGACTTCAATTTTCTAACTAGTCCACCTTCTGTAAAAAATACTTCTCAATCTGCCATCTGGCAACCACGCCTTCCGCTTGATCACTCTATCTTCCACATTTTTTTTATTTTGTTTTCAACTTTATCCATCGCTGTCAAACATTTACTAACATCCACTTTCATTGATGCAACTTCACCAGACATATCAGTAATTCTGTCTAATATCTGACAGTTCATGCTCAACATTTTTAAAAATAGTAGAAACATAGTCCATCAAACTCTCATTTTGTTTTGTTATAGTTTCCAACATAATCATTATATCAGAAGGGGGCATAGGACTCATATGGTGAAGGTACTTTAAAAGATGTTGGGGAACCATCCACTTTAGCTGCAGCTAGCAATAGTTTATTGTCTTCTGCTTCCAAGTAGTGTTCTAATTCTTCTTCCATCTCTGTTGCAACTCAGCTTCCTGAGCTTCTTCAGGCTGGCTGCAGGCCTGTTTTTTACTCATCAATGAGCTGAGCTCCTCAGCTCAATGCTGAGTGGCAGCCCCTGCAGTTCTCACCCATTCGGTAGTCTCGCGCATCCATTCTGGAGACGTGACCTACCCAGCGCAGTTGGATCTTCAGCAGTGTGGATTTGATTCTGTCAGCCTCTGCCATCTTGAGTACTTTGATGTTGGTGATGAAGTCGCTCCAATGAATGTTGAGGATGGAGTGGAGACAACGCTGGTGGACGCGTTCTAGGAGCCGTAGGTGATGCCAGTAGAGGACCCATGATTCGGAGCCGAACAGGAGTGTGGGTATGACAACGGCTCTGTATACATTAATCTTTGTGAGGTTTTTCAGTTGGTTGTTTTTCAAGACTCTTTTGTGTAGTCTTCCAAAGGCGCTATTTGCCTTGGCGAGTCTGTTGTCTATCTCGTTGTCGATCCTTGCATCCGATGAAATGGTGCAGCTGAGATAGGTAAACTGGTTGACCGTTTTGAGTTTTGTGTGCCCGATGGAGATGTGGGAGGGCTGGTAGTTGTGCTGGGGAGCTGGCTGATGGAGGACCTCAGTTTTCTTCAGACTGACTTCCAGGCCAAACATTTTGGCAGTTTCCGCAAAACAGGACGTCAAGTGCTGAAGAGCTGGCTCTGAATGGGCAACTAAAGCAGCATCGTCTGCTAAGAGTAGTTCATGGACAAGTTGCTCTTGTGTCTTGGTGTGAGCTTGCAGGCGCCTCAGATTGAAGAGACTGCCATCCGTGCGGTACGGATGTAAACAGCATCTTCATTGTTGAGGTCTTTCATGGCTTGGTTCAGCATCATGCTGAAGAAAATTGAAAAGTGGGTTGGTGCGAGAACGCAGCCTTGCTTCACGCCATTGTTTTTAATTTAATTTTATTTTATTTTATTTTATTTTATCTTATTTTATCTTATTTTATTTTATTGTACAATCAGATTGTACACTATAACCAAATGACAAATATTGTCTGGGATATTCTTCAAGGGTCCATTGGTTCTGGACATATAGTTAAGAATTTGTGAAAGTTAACTTCTGGAGTTATTTTCCTGGAATCATATTAGGTAGTAATTGGACATACAGAAATCGTTCATATATACTTGTAAAATCTCTGAGAAATTTGAATGTTTACAGGGTGGTTTTCTGTCAATGATCAAGAACAATTAAAAACTTTGAAATACACTAGTAAATATTACCTATACTTAAAAAACCTAATTTTCGAACAATTTAGCTAAATATTCCGTGCAAGCTATGTACAATATTCATCACATGTATTTCTTTGTCAACATGCGTTATCCTTCTGAAATTGTGATGATTCTCTCATTAATCAACTACCCCTATCGTTTTCTGCACGATTTATATCGAGTTTCGATTTGTTCGATACCTTGCACCGATTGCTTGAATGTTTCTTTCTTTAATATATTTGCATCCCAGTTACAAATTCCTGTTTTTCTGAAACTCATATCTTATTGTGTATATTATGAAGGCATTTTATCTGCTGATGTTTTACATTCGGGATGTGCCGTTTATTTCCAGTGCGCAGTGGCTTAATATAATTCCAAATTTGCACCAAAAGGTACACATTCAGCGGAGAGCTGTTTAAAAGGCTGCTTCAAGGTAGGCATTTTTCACATCACATACACTTATAGTTATTTAATATGTTTAGATATGATTCTTTTCCAAAGAATCAGTTGCTGTCAAGATGTGACTTTAACGTACACAGAAAAATTGCATCTGAATTAAAATAGCGTGTCTAAATTAAGGAATTAATTTGTATTTAGAGAAAGACACAAACTAATTAAGAATTTAAGCAGAACTGCATTAAAATCCATTGGCATGAAATATGAGGGTGATGGGCCAAATTAAAATTTTACCAGGTGTTTTTCAGATATTTCAACGTATTATGTTATCCAATGCTAAGCCATATTTTCTTCGGTTATCTTCAGTCGAAGAGATTCATTTAACTTCGTGGTATGAAACAATAATCAACCTCGTTTCCATTGAAATATAGTAAAATCTGAAAATGATTTCGATCAAACAAGTGAATATAAAAAAATATGAATTCCTACGTTGAAACAGGATTTAGAAACTTTATAAACGCTGCTACATTTCTAATTAATCCAAGATCCGCAGAGTTGACATCAAATTGAACATTTTAATTCACTGGAGAATTGTCTTTTGTGGTTTATTTATTTGGACGAAATACGGACAAGTGTGGAATAAACTTTGAAAGTTGAAAAGGAAGCGAGACAGTCTTCTCTTTAAACGGAGTTGTCAGTTCAATAAATTTACATTTCATTTCTGTCCTCGGCAAAGATATTTTTCCCAATTGAAATATTATTCAATTACTCTATTCCATGCTTGACAAAGCTTATATTTATTTTGCAAACAGTTCACTAAAATTGTCCTGTTAACTTCGATTGTTTTATTTTCCAAATTGAAAGCATACATTTTTACAGTGTCCTGACGGTTTTGTTTACTTGGGCCGCATTAACATATAACGGGTAAGAAGGATGTGTTAAAAAAAAAGAGAGTTGCTACAGGCAATTATTCAAACAGCAGGAAACACTTCATAAAATATTCGCCAGTAGCCAAAATTCGTGTTGCTTTAGGAGCACTAAAAATGTCTGCGAACAAATAATATTCACAGTAACAAAATTAAACCCTTTTCCCTGTCAAAACTGCCAACCGCCCCTTGACAAAACTGCTCAAACATTCAATTAATTTTAACACACTATATTTATAGACAAATATCGAAACATTCTGGTGCATCTGTCTTTGTACTAGGACGTTCTTGTGGCTGAGGAAATTGCGCGACACGGAACCCAATCAAAATATAATTTTAAAATGGGTTAGCAAACTACTTTGAATTCGTATCAATTTCGGAGCCGCCGGTGAATTGCCCTCCACTAGCCGCATTTATCCAAAGATATAGGTGGATATTTCCCTTAAAACCTTTCCTGAATCTTAATTCCGAAACACCAAAGCTAGTTACGATAGTCTAAAAGGGAACTTCTATCTATCCTTTCTTTAATTTTAGAACTTATCTTCAAACTCTTTTCTTATCACCGCATCTCCTAGATAGCGAGT